>NC_045449.1:49792001-49829629 GCF_002776525.5 Piliocolobus tephrosceles | reverse complement strand
AGAAGAAGAAGAAGAAGAAGAAGAAGAAGAAGAAGAAGAAGAAGAAGAGGAGGAGGAGGAAGAGGAAGAGGAGGAGGAAGGAGGAGGAGGAGGAAGGAGGAGGAAGGAGGAGGAGGAGGAAAGAAGAAGGAGAAGGAGAGGAGGAGGAAGAGGGAGGAGGGAAGAAGAACAAGGAGGAGGAGGAGAAGGAGAAGAAGAGGAGGAGGAGGGGGAAGAGAGAGAAGAGGAGGAGAAGGAAAAGGATGAGGAGAAAAGAAGGAGAAGGAGGAGGAAGAGGAGAAGGAGGAAAATGAGAAGGAGAAGAAGAGGAGGAGGTGGAGGAGGAAGAGGAAGAAGAAGAAGAAGGAGAGAGGGGGAGGAGGAGGAGAAATGGAGAAAAAGGAGCTCAGTGGCAACAGGGAAGGAAACTAAAGTTCTACATCACTGGATTCTGACTTTTCAAACTTATATACTCCTTTGAAAAGTTAATAAGACCAGGTGAAGTGGCTCATGCCTTTAATCTTACCACTTTGAGATGCCAAGATAGGAGAATTGCTTGAGCCCAGGAGTTTGAGACCAGCCTGAGCAACGCAGCAAGACCTCATCTCTACAAAACATTTAAAAAAAGAATTTGCCTGGTGTGGTGGTGCACACCTATAGTCCCAGCTACTGGGGAGGTGGAGGCAGAAAGATCACTTGAGCCAGGAGATTGAGGCTGCAGTGAGCCATGATTGCACCACTGCCTACAGCTCAGGCAACAAAGTGAGACCCTGTCTCAAAAAATAATAATTAATTTTTAAAAATTATTTTTGAGATGGAGATTCACTCTTGTCACCCCGGCTGGAGTGCAATGGTGCGATCTCGGCTCACTTCAACCTCCGTCTCCTGGGTTCAAGCGATTCTCCTGCCTCAGCCTCCAGAGTAGCTGGGATTACAGGCGCATGCCACCACATCTGGCTAATTTTTTGTATTTTTAGTAGAGATAGGGTTTCACCATGTTGGCCAAGCTGGTCTCGAACTCCTGAGTTCAAGTGATCGATCCACCCGCTTTGGCCTCCGAAAGTGCTGGGATTACAGGCATGAGCCACCGTGCCCGGCCTAATTGAAATTTTTAAAAACAACAGTTAACAAAAGCTCCTATTCCTCAGAAAAGTAAGCATATAAACTTGCAGAGAAATTTTTGCATATAATTTTAGAGATTTTACTAACTTCTTAAAGTCTATCCATTGAATTTCATGTTTAAAATTGCAGCTGCAATTGAAGCACGGGATTGATTGTTTTCAGCTGGGAATGTTTTCCCAATGAATAAGATGCTACAAGGGCTTAAGCATGAGTGGTCAAGTAAGGCTGATATAAAACACATTGTTACAGCATGATCCTCAGACCATTTTCTCATATTTCTATTTGTCTAGGAAAAAGGGGCCAACAGAGAGAAGATGTGAGTTACGAAGTCTTCAATACAGTATTTCAAACGAGGAAGAAACAACAGCCAACTTAAGAGTCGCTTGCAAATAGTATCTGTATATAGTGTCTGTTCATGTCCTTTGCCCACTTTTTAATGGGCATGTTTTATTTCTATAAATGTCTAATCTTCTTATGTAACCTTCCAACTCATAGGATAATAGCATAGCAATTTTGCCTGAAGACCTGCTACTCATCTGTTCTGAAATGTCATGTGTAGTAAAAATGTATTCGAGAGTCATTTTGGCCATTCTTCTCTACTATAAAGATCGGGTGCCTATAAAATGCTTCGCTGATGAACTGTTTGTCTTGAAAAGGCTCACAAACAGACTGTGTACCCAGTTAATGACAGCTACCTTCTGACAGGGCTCCCTTCTGACCCCAACATACTTGCATGCAACTCCATGCATTCACTCACCAGCTGAGCTCTTACAAAATACCCACTCCCTTTCAGAGACGACGGTGCCGTTCACCGGAAAGATGAATCAAACGTGAAAACTACAAATGGTTCAGCCAGAAAAGTATGCAAAGGAGAATGATTTTGATTCTGAACAATTGAACGCTACAGAAAACCAAAAGAAATCATGAAACCTATTGCAAGTGAAATGCTTATGAACCAAAAGGATCAGCAGATGTTGGCCATTTACTGAGGAAGCAGTTGGAGGCTCCACCCCTCAAGTTCTTTAAGAATAGTTCAAAAACAAGCTCAGCACTCTGCCGTTGTCCTCCCTAAGAGCAAAAATCTGCAACAAGTGGCTCAGTGTTGCTCTTCTTTCCAGTCCTGCGATTCCACAAATACTGGCATTGACAGGACATTTTACCCTTCTTAAAAATGTAAAATTTGAAAGAATGTGATGAACGTTTTTAAATTCTAGAAAAACTATGTCACTAAAGTGAATTCATTTTAGTTCCTTATTTGCCAATTAAATTTGTCAATTGACTTAAGCTTTTCTAAAATGGAGTAAGTCATATGAGCCCATTTTTCCAATTATTCTAGCCATTCTTTCGTCTTCCAATGCATACACAGAGTATCTGAAAGGACGTTCACCAAATGTCACCAAAGGTTGTGTGTGTGTGGTAGAATTTTAAAATATTTTCTCCTGTACTATCATGTATCACTTGATTTTGTATAATAAGCATGTATCATTTTTACCCCCAAAAAAGCATCATTTCTTTTAAAATCCAATGGAACTCTACACATTAGAAGTTACGGAAAATCAGGGCTGGGTGCAGTGGCTCAGGCCTGTAATCCCAGCACTTTGGGAGGCCAAGGCAGGTGGATAATGAGGTCAGAAGTTGAAGATCAGCCTGGCCAACATGGTAAAACTCCATCTCTACTAAAAACTACAAAAATTAGCTGGGCGTGGTGGCACGTGCCTGTGGTCCCAGCTGCTCAGGAGGCTGAGGCAGAAGAATTGCTTGAACCTGGGAGGTGGAGCTTGCAGTGAGCCGGGATCGTGTCACTGCATTCCAGCCTGGGCCACAGGGCGAGACTCCGTCTCAAAAAAAAAAAAAAAAGAAGTTACGGATAATCGGCTAGGCGCAGTGGCTCATGCCTGTAATCACAGCACTTTGGGAGGCTGAGATGGGCAGATCATGAGGTCAAGAGTTCGAGACCAGCCTGGCTAACGTGGTGAAACCCCATCTCTACTAAAAACACAAAAAATGAGCTGGGCATGTGGTGCATACCTGTAATCCTAGCTACTCGGGAGGCCGAGGCAGAAGAATCGCTTGAACCCAGCAGGTGGAGATTGGAGTGAGCCAAGATTGTGCCATTGCACTCCAGCCTGGGTAACAAAGCAAGACTACATCTTGAGAAAAAAAAAAAAAAGTTATGGGAGACTGTCATATAACAGTACTGGAAGAGACTATTTCTCCCCAGTGCTCTCAGATCTCACCACCAGTTTTTCCCTGCCCTGGTCCTGCTATGATACAAGAAAACTTTTGCTCAGGGATAACTCCTATAAATCAAAACTCCCACACACGACATAAAATGAGACAGTGGCCAAATTTATGGGGTTGATAAGTCACTGCCACTCAGACATGCCTGAAATGAGTAGAGAAGCATTCATTCCATTGTAGATTCTGGTGAGAGAATTTAGAGAAAGCCAGTGCAGCCCAGCCCTTGCACATGCTAACGGTAAATGTTTTCTTCTTTGGTAAGGCTGGGTCCGGGTGAACAGGAACCAGAGCTGACCATAACTTTGATGACCAGGAACCGTCCACATCCACAGAACACTGCTTGCCACCACTCACCAAACAAGTCTCTCTAGTTCCCTCATTTGCTCTATTTTTATCACGTGTCTCTTTTGTCTTTTTCTCATATCTGAGATGTAAGTGACTATAGGCACTCTTTCTAAGCACTCTCCAAGCTTCCCTGAGGCTTGGAGGCTCATTTTTCCAGCTCGTGCACAGTGAAATAAAAAATATTCAGAGACTCTTCCCTGACAAGGTTTTGTTGTAAGACTGGGAGGGTGTGCTTTCGGGTGGTTTTATTTGTAATTGGAAAGGATTGGCCTTCGTGGATGGTTAATCTATACCCAGGAGAGGCGTTTTCCACTTACTATTTTATAACCCACAGTCCTAAAAGGAGCAGAAGGTGATGTCATCAGGGGACCTGTGTTAAAGTCCTGACTCTAAAAGTTTATGATTGAGTTGACACACATTTGCAAAGTACCACCAAGAAGACAGACTTTGGTGCTCAAAAATGGAAGGCATCAACTCTGTTTTCAAGAAGCCTGCGGTCTCAGAGGAGTGTGACAAATGCAGTATAATGGGGTGAAAGAATGGGGTGGACTTCATCCCAGGCACAGGAGGTGGTTGGGCCTGGCTGGGGGCTCCCAGCTTCCACCATGAAGTGGGATGCCAAGGTGTCTGCCCCTCCGGAGACCTCAGCATCCAGAAGAGGCAGTTCCTCCTAGAGGGTCACCCAACTCATGCAGGAGAATTCAGAAAATGATTGTTGAAGGAGGTAGCCCTTGAACTATAGAGGAGGTGGGGTGGGTGACTTTCCAGGCAGGGAGGACAGCACAGACACGGGCAGTGCCACCTATGAATTCATGTGCTCAATTACACTGCACATGCAAATCATCTCCGGATCATTCACCCCTGTGAGACCTTGATTCTTTGTCTGCAAAATGAAGACAACAACCCTTGCCTGGCTACATAAAGAGTTGTGAGGATTCAATAAAGAATATAAAAGAGCTACACCAACTGGCAAGTCCTATTCTTATGAAAGAGAAGTGTCGTACAGGACCTGTCAAGATTCAGCCCCAGATAACAGTGCTATGTGGAGAAAGAATCTAGCCCCAGCTCTGCCACTAACCTCCCCATCACCATAGGCCTCAGCTTTCCTCATCTGTCCGATTAGTGGCTTGGAACCAGACAGGCTAGAAGCCCTTCCTGCGCTGGTATTTTATTGTAAGTCCCCTTTAAATCTAGCTGCCAGTAACTAGCACGTGGCTCCCGCCCCCAGACTGCTTCTTTATTCATTCCTAACCTTTACCTTGGCAGATGAAATATAAGATTCATCAACCACATTTGACAGCCCATGGCAGGTTTCCTGTTTTCCATCGTCCCTCTGCAGGTCACAGACACACAGAACCCAGCCCTGGCAGGCTCAGCCAGGGTCCGGGGCTGCTCACAATGGCTGCATTCCTCCCCTAGGGCCAAGGGAAGTCCTGAGCGCAGGCCAGGGTTGTTTGGTTTTGAGGTGTGCTGGGATGAAAGGCACCCTGGAAGTGGAAGGTTCGGTCATTCATTAATTAATTATATCTATAATTGAGGGTTTGTTCTTAAGAGCGAGTCCTTTGAAAGTACTTTCCTTCAAACAGTGACTGTCACAGAGGCATCAGATATTCACCATCTTCTCAACTGCCTCAGCACAGCGATCTTTATTCCAGGACTGGAGATCCTGTTCTGAGCTGGCTTTCCCTTCTCAGGCTCACTCACCCTCCCTTTAGAGGTGGAGCTTACTGGGGGTGGAAAAAGGTGTGTGTATCTCTGTTGTTTAATGTCTGGTTTTTTTGTGTGTGTTTTTTTTGTTTTTTAAGGAAATCTATACTACACCGAATATGCTTTCTTTTGGGTGGACTTTAACCTAACCCTTTCCAGGTAAGTGAACAATGGAAAAACTTCACAGCAATTAGAAAGATACCTGAGCCTATTACCCGCCTGATGTCGTGGGCCACACCTCTGGTTACCAGGGGAAGGGAGGAAGCAAACTGTCATATTGATGTGGCTCTAAACAACAACAGTGTGCGAAGGCCCGGGGCACTTTGGGATTGACCAAGAGGAAACACAGGTTGCACAATGATACGATCTTGTCGGTACAATTGTCAGAGAAGGGAACTCCCACAGCAAAGGCCATAAAACCATCCAGGGCAGTCTGGGGAGGCTCAGTTCTGCGGTACCAGGGAGTGGAACAGAGCCCAGCCCCATCCCAAACACAGATGGGACCATGAACTCCAGATGCAGCTTCAGCCAGACCCCCTCGGCCTCCTTCCATGGCACCGGAGATGGCTGGGGCCGGCCCAGGAGCTTCCCCAGGGCTCCCACCGTCCACGGCGGTGCAGGGGGAACCCGCATCTCCCTGTCCTTCACCACGCGGAGCTGCTCACCCGCTGGAGGGTCTTGGGGTTCTGGAAGAAGCAGCCCCCTCCTAGGCGGAAATGGGAAGGCCACCCTGCAGAATCTCAACGACCGCCTGGCCTCCTACCTGGAGAAGGTTCGCGCCCTGGAGGAGGCCAACATGAAGCTGGAAAGCCGCATCCTGAAGTGGCACCAGCAGAGAGATCCTGGCAGTAAGAAAGATTATTCCCAGTACGAGGAAAATATCACACACCTGCAGGAGCAGGTAAGCTACTGGGTAACCCGGGAGCTCCAGGTGGGGCTGCTTTGCCTGGGAACCCTCGGGAGGAGAAATCAGTCCAGAAGACAATTGCCAGGAAAGTGGCAACAGCGCTTGAAGTAATGGTGCACAAAGGTTTTGGGGGATGTTTTCTTATTATACCTTAAATTTGGAGTTGGAATCGTCTGTTCTGTATAATTAATCTTCTGTCCCTGGATAATGTAGAAAAAGAAGGCAGCAAAAATGACAGAAGTGCTACAGACTGTTTCGAAAATGAGACTACCTGATCTCTCACACACCAAAAACATCTTTAAAATGTGAGGCAACCAGCTGCTGTTTAGTGTCACTTATGACCCAGCGATGTCATAGAAATGATAAGGGCCAGTATTCATGCTGCATGCTCAGTGCACCAGGGATAAGAGAATGTTTACTTTCTCATTACCTCGGTTCTGCTCCACCTCAAATTTTTTTGAACAATGTGGTTATCCATCAACAAAAGGCTGTTAGACTATTTTGAACATTACACCTAAAAGTTGTCACCACCCCAGCATATAGGTCACCGTGACATCCCTAGATATTTCCGCTTGTGTGTTGGTTGAAGATAAAGTTGCTCACAGTTCTGAGAATGGCATACCACTAGAAACAATAATAATAAAATGAGCATAATTTTTAGAACCTGAGAGTTGGGATGGCTATAAAGACCTTCTTCAAAAAAAAACTAACTCTGTAACCAATCCCAAAAAAACTAAGCACATACCTTCCAGGATGTCTCATAATATTAGCTAGAAGTAGAAGGAATCCAATCATCTTATAGGTTATTTTTTAAAGCTATCTAACTCCCCTCTTATATAAAGCAGTCCCAGAAAATTCTCTGTAAGACTATGATTTAACCTCCCCTAGAAAGAGCATCACAAGTTTCCAATATTTATACCATATTATTTCACAACACTCAGTCATCCTTGCTTGAATGTAGGAAGGACCAGTCAAGATAATATAAATCTGTCCTTGTAATGAACCCTAATTATTGAATAATCAACCTAATAACTGACTGTAATTACCTTAACTATATAGTGTATGGTTCTCTTTGTGAAAAAAAAAAACAAGGTGACTCAACAGTCCTTATCATGTTTTTTTGTTTAGTAAAGTTGCTTTGGTTGTAGAAAGGAGGAATTAAAGATTTTTGCAAATGGAGAGCAAAGGGAGACCATGACTCCCAAAAGAAATACAAGGTTAGAACCAGTCAAATAATTTAGGAGCTAGCAGAAGAGATTTAACCAAAAAAAAAAAGGGAGGAAAGGGAGGGAAATGTTTATTGAGCACTTATTATGTACCTAGGCATCCTGCTGAATATTTAATACACATATCAACACCATCCAACAGCATTCTGCAATGATGGAAATGTTCCATATTATTTTATTTGATTCTGCAAGAACCCTGTAAGGAAATGGAAGCTTGGAAAAAAGTGAAATGGCCATCCAAAGCCATCAGCAAGAAGCAGACGTGGGATTCTAACTCAGGTCTGTTTCCAGTAGTCTCATAAATTTCACTACAGTGTGGTGCTGCCTAGCCCATCTCATACAAAAAATGACACTTAGTATGAATAAACATAATGCATTATACTTGCATCATTAACCACACAACACATATTTCATACACATTATCTCATTTAATCCTCACAACTGTGTGGAGCAGGTATTTTTATTCTCAATTTATAGATAAGGAGACTGAGACGTAATCGTTGTCTAAATCCTTTGGAACAGAACTGAGAAAAGTAAGTAGGTGGAATGGGGGGTTGGGGAGCAACCTGCCCACCCTTCAGATGACCTGGAATTCTGGGTTCTGAGATTAAATAGGAAACTTCTTTAGCTTTGAATTTCATTCTTTTCTGGATTTTTACGTCTAACACTGTTTTCTCCACATTTGAAGAAAGCAACTCTTTAAAGTTCAGATTGTCTATCTACCCCAAACTCCCTCATTTGAAGATGAGAAAACAGAGGTGCAAGGAGGTCCCACAATTACCTGAGGCTTATGCTTCCTGGATCTTGGTGAAATGCTCTGAGTGGATACAGCTCTCCCGCACCCTCACTTTAAGTGTATTAAATGTCACTCCAAAAGTTGATAAGAAGTTGAGTTTAAAAATTAATTCAATCCTTTTGAAATCCAGAATTGGACATAGTCATAGGAGTATCATAAATAAAACACCTTGAATGATTCTCAATCGGACTATATTTGGCATTTCTCTCCCTGGTAGGAGATCAAACATCCTGAAGCAACAATGTTGCACAAATATACCAACTTGCTTTTAAAAGAATTAACTCAGGGCCTTCAGGAGAATCTGGAATATGCTGTATATCAAGTACATTTCAGAATTCACATTTGAGTGCTATGAGAATGATAGCTGGGGAAATCAGACACTTGAGGTGGACTTTGCAATGGATAAATTATCAATTTAACTCAGAAAAGATAAATAAGCCCATAGACAGTATTTTTGATTTTCTGATGCTCTGGATGTAGGTTCACACCTCATAGTATGTGTCAAATAGAAGTAGAAAACCTCAGTGCACAAGTAAGTAAGGGTTACCCCACAATGGTCCCCAGGCTCTTTGGGATAGAGCTACTTTTCATTTTGCATGAGCTTATATAATGCATAGAATAATTGGTCCGGAGGGAGAAGTATTGGTAAGAATGCCCCTAAGCAGCACTGTGGAGAGGAGAGCAGTAAATACCTAAAAGTATCCTTTTTTATAGCAAGGGAAGAGGCCATAGTACCACTTGGAATCCCACAAGGGGAAAAAGAATGAGGCAGAAGCAGCCAGCCTGGCTATATCCCACCATGAACAGAAAAAGTCTGAGCAGGCATCTCAGCATATAGAACCTGGAGGTGCTCGCAGTGTAGTCAGTGACTCTACAAAAGTGCTAGATTTTAAAACAGAAAAGTGTATTTTTTACTTTTTTCTGAACTAATTCAGTTTCGACCAATTTTTCACTGTCTATAATATGCCAAGAATATGCTATTTGACATTATTTGACGTACTCTCTTCTAATTCTCATAACTCTTTGATGAAGTAACTATTACTATTGCTGTTTTACGGATGAAGAAACTGAGACTCAGCCAAGTTCACCCAGCTAGTAAGTGTGGAGCAGGATCCCAGGCCCAGCTCCTCGAGTTCCAGACCCAGCATTTGTGCCATCTCTAAATCCTGCTATTGTGCATTTATGATACCAAATTCCATAGGATCAGTGGAGCTTTAAACACGACAAGATTTTTAAAAGGTGCCTTTGTATCGAAGTGTAACTTTGTCCTAAGAAAATGCTTTCTAAATAAAGGAATGAGCTATATAAATATAATGAGAATTACCCAGGATTCTCTGACTCCAACTAAATTACAGAAATTTAGAGCTAAGACCTCTAAGGTCCTCTGTCTCTAGTGCAGACTCCTTATTTGACAACGGATGAAACTGAGGCCTGGAGAATAGAGTGATGCAGCCTGATGCATCCACTTGGATGGTTAAGAACAGAGCCAGAACCAAAAAAAAACTCCAAGTTTCTAGTCCAACACATTACTTGGTATAAAAGCATTATTACACTTTTGACAATGAGACGTCTTCTACCCTAAAGACAGTGACATACATTGAATGTGAGCTATTTCTCTGACTATAACATATCTACAAGTGTTTATAAATCATAAATGTATACACAATTGCTTGAGTAAGTGCTTTCAATAATATTTTTATTTGTAAAGTAAAAAAAATTATACAAACATCTAGTGAAAGTCTTTAACTGGAGGCCTTACCACTACTAAAGCTTATTAGGCATGTTCCTTAGATGGTAAGGAATTATTTCAGTTAATATTTTAACAGCTACAATGAGAGCATTCTCATCCCAGAGTAAGTTGCAATGACGTAAACACATCTACAAGTTATGTGTATGGCTATAGTCACTTTGGGCAAAAAAAAAAAAAAAAAATTGTGTTCTGTGATGACTATTACAAAATACATTGACTATTAGTGTTAGCTTTGCTCAGTAACACTGATTAGAAACATGAATGCTATCACAAGTAAGAATTAGGTTCATCTAAAATAATAATTTTTGTACTTTTGGAGACCTGAACTAATTAAAAGTAATGGCAAAAATCACTTTTTCACCAACCACACAATAAGAAAAGGATCAGAACCTAAAGTCCTTTTAACATCTTCAGCTGTGGATGAGCTTAATTAAGCAAAATGCTATGACATGTCCATAACCTAAAAAGTTAGAAGGCATTTTGAATAATTACTGTCCTTCCCCTTCCTGTATCATTCTTTCAGCAGTTGCATCAATCCAAGCCTGTCAAAACTCCATGTAAAAAGAAGAAAGGCAGTAACACTGACTGCAGATCATATTCTTACTTTAAAATCAATCTGCTTTGCACCTAGTATGTGCTCACTAAGCATTTACTGACTCGGTCATTCATTGTTCCATTGCCAGAACAAGAAGTGGTCTGTACTAACAAGTCAAATATTCAGGAAGCTAAAGGACAGGCATGCAGCGGTCATGTGTGGGTGTGTCCAAGCAAGATAACCTTTTGTGCATGTTTTATAGATAGTGGATGGTAAGATGACCAATGCTCAGATTATCCTTCTCATTGACAATGCCAGGATGGCAGTGGATGACTTCAACCTCAAGTAAGTTCCTTCTTCACAGTGTTGTTCGTGTTTTTGTTTGTTTGCTTTACAAAAGAAAAACTCAGCTGGGCGCGGTGCCTCACGCCTCTAATCCCAGCACTTCAGGAAGCCAAGGCAGACGGATCACGAGGTCAAGAGATCGAGACCATCCTGGCCAACATGATGAAACCGCATCTCTACTAAAAATACAAAGATTAGCTGGGCATGGTGGCACACGCCTATAGTCCCAGCTGCTTGGGAGGCTGAGGCAGGAGAATCGCTTGAACCCGGGAGGTGAAGGTTGCAGTGAGCCGAGATCACGCCACTGCACTCCAGCCTGGCAACAGAGTGAGACTCTGTCTCAAAAAAAAAAAAAAAAGAAAACTGGTCTTGCCATTACCTGCAACTGAAATCTTATAATGAAAAGGCATAGCAACAGCAAATGCACTGTGTGTTACTTGAATGAACCTTAGTTTAAACAAACCAGATATAAAGCATATGTTATAGTATGGGGAAATTTGAATATGAATCAAGAATTAGATTATATTAAAGAGTTGTTATTAATGTTTAGGTGTAGTGTTATTATGTTTATTTTATTTATTTATTTATTTATTTTTGAGACAGGTTGGAGTGTAGTGGCGCAATCTCGGCTCACTGCAACCTCCACCTCCCAGGTTCAAGCAATTCTCCTGCCTCAGCCTCCCAAGTAGCTGGGACTACAGGTGCACGCCACCATGCCCAGCTAATTTTTATATTTTTAGTAGAGACAGGGTTTCACCATGTTGGCCAGGACGGTCTCAATCTCTTGGCCTCGTGATCTGCCCGCCTCAGCCTCCCAAAGTACTGGGATTACAGGCGTTAGCCACCGTGCCCAGCCTGTTTATTTTAAAATATATTTTTCTTAAAAGATGCATCCTGAAGTATTTAGTCTTAAAATGTCATCACATCTATAATCTGCTTTGAAATACTTCAATGAAATAGGCGACGTAAATATGGCAAAACATTCACGGTTGCTAAATATAGGTGGTGGGTATGTGACTGTTTATTATCCTGTTCTCCCTACTCAATTTAAAAGTTGGCGTTGAGTCACCATCATGGAAAAGTGTAGCATGAAACTGACATACAAAAAACATCCTATATGTATTTATCATCTGTCTTTAAACCTAACAAGTAAAACATTCACCTCTAAATGAAAATGAACCCTTTCAAAAACCATGACCTTCCAACAAACGGGTGTACTCTTCTCTTCCTTCTCACCAAAGGTATGAAAATGAACACTCCTTTAAGAGAGACTTGGAAATTGAAGTCGAGGGCCTCCGAAGGACCTTAGACAACCTGACCATTGTCACAACAGACCTAGAACAGGAGGTGGAGGGAATGAGGAAGGAGCTCATTCTCATGAAGAAGCGCCATGAACAGGTAGGACTCCCTAGGAACTCCTGGTAATGAACACAGCTCTTAGCATGAACATCTCAGGCTGATTCGACAGCTACCGAAGAAACCACCACCTGGATGCCAATCCCCTTGTCCTTCACCCTAAATAGTCATTAGAAAAACATATAAATATCTGAAGTTTCTAATTTCAAGTTTAGCTACTCACATGTCAAATACAACAACCAAAATACAATCAAAATTAATGATGAATTGATCAACAGTTTTGTTAACACACAATGTTTACCTAGATGTGCTTGTTAATATGTTACTATAAAAATCAATATGTGAGACTGGACTTCCATCACTGGCCCAATGTTCAGCAAATTAGGGGACAATATAATGAAAAGAGTCTGCTATCAACCAAGACAAGTGTGATGTGGGACAAAACTAAAGAATCCTAATTTCCAGAAGCATTTAACTGACTTTTAGAGTTACCATCTATCACAAGTCCTCGAGACTCTGATAAAATGGTAGAAAAACAGTTCCCATGGTAGGAAAACAAAATTGCTTCTGAACATCAAAGAGCCCAGTTTCTGAACAGCTGGTTAGACAATGATTGTTAATTAAATCTTTCCTGTGGCTGCTTGGTTTTCATGAAATCCTATGGGCGTCAGCCCCACAGGGTCACAAGGCATTGACGAGATTTTGAAAGCCTCCACCCCTTCTTTCTGCTGTTTGCCTTTTGAACGGCTTCCCAAAAGCTTTGGCCTATAGCCTGGAAGGTTCTGCTGCCTAACTATGTTGTCACTTCACCAATCCACATCTGCCGAACAGGACTTTACACACTATGGAAGCGTAATTCTTTCTGAAATATTTTCAACCACGGATCAAGTCAGTAATCATGGAGGCTATTTAATTACCTGCCTTATGATTTTATTTTATTTTATTTTTTTTTTTTGAGACAGGGTCTCACTCTGTCACCCAGGCTGGAGTGCAGCGGAGCGATCCCGGCTCACTGCAGCCTCCACCTCCCAAGTTCAAGGGATTCTCCTGCCTCAGCCTCCCAAGTAGCTGGGATTACAGGCGTGCACCACCACACCCAGCTAATTTTTTGTATTTTTAGTAGAGATGGGGTTTCACCATGCTGGTCAGGTTGGTCTCAAAGATATTCTTTATTTTATAAAATTATTAGAGATAAAAGTATACAATGTTTTATCATCAACAAGTAACACTTGAGAAACCAAACCAGCAACAGTGGAGCAACCACATAATCAGAATGTTTAAAAGATCCATTGACCACTGCCAATCAACATGGCAATCCAGCCTTCTGATTGTCAAACCCAGTTCATTTTCTTTCTCTGTTATTAAACAGGAAATGGAGAAGCATCATGTGCCAAGTGACTTCAGTGTCAATGTGAAGGTGGATACAGGTCCCAAGGAAGATCTGATTAAGGTCCTGGAGGATATGAGACAGGAATATGAGCTTATAATAAAGAAGAAGCATCGAGACTTGGACACTTGGTACAAAGAACAGGTAAAAGAAAGATGCACAAACTTCCCAAAAGTTGCATTTCCATGAGGTCCCAATGCTGATGCCTTCACCTTGCTTGGTCCTACAGTCTGCAGCCATGTCCCAGGAGACAGCCAGTCCAGCTGCTGTGCAGAGCAGACAAGGTGACATCCACGAGCTGAAGCGCACGTTCCAGGCCCTGGAGATTGACCTGCAGGCACAGTACAGCACGGTGAGTACTGCAGGCACAGTACTGCAGGCACAGTACTGCAGGCACAGTACTGCAGGCACAGTACAGCACGGTGAGCTGGGAAAACGCTGCGTCCCACACTACCTCCTCCATGAAGCCTTCTGAGACCTCTCTCCAGGCCCTGACCCTCAGCTCCCTTGGGACACCTCTCACTCTCCACTTTCCATCCAAATCATTTATGATGAGAACCATAATAAAGGGCTACCATGTATTGAATGTCCAGATGGTGCCAGGCGTTGTGCTAAGTAGTTCATGATATTAAATGTCATTAATCCTTACAGCAACTTTTCCAGATAGGTCTTAGTGTCCCCATTTTAGAGATGAGGAAACCAAAACTCCAACAGTAAAATAAAGTGGCCAGGGTCACACAGCTAGTAAGTGACTGGTGGTGAAACCATGTGATTTATTTGGAGGAGCGGGGATTCTAGACCCCCATAATTTCTATCAGTGCCCTCTCCACTTACAGCCAGGCTACCCCCCTCAAACCCTGATATAGAGAAATTCCAGTGCCAACATGTTAGGTGGCAGATCCAGGCCTGGCTCACTCCAAAGCACTGCCCTATTCATTTAGGTATGTGTCTTATCACCCAGAAAACTCTTAAGTTCTTGTGTCCAAGTCATTTCTATCATCTTCACAGTTTAGAAAAATGCTTAGCATGTGTCATAAGCATTCAAAATTTATGAAGGTCTATCATTTGATTCCCAGTATACCCTACTGAGTCTTCTAATCATTCATCCTTATAATTGCCAAGTGCGATTCTACCCTCAGTCTTGAGAGGCAATGATTTGTTCATTTATGTGGCAGGTGCACTTGGGTAAATGACTGCTGTGTTTTATGCATCCGTGACGGTGAACAGACACTGCAAATGTGCACTGTAGAGGTCATGAGTACAAAAATATAGTGTCTTGCAGCTTTCAAAACATTGTAACATACAGTATTTCACAGTGGCCCTGTGAAACAGGCAAGGCATGTATACCCATTTTCATGCATTCTACTATCTGACACCAATCCTTAGCACTGAGGATCTTTTAACGAAGGAGTTTACATTCTAGTAGGAGTGACAGATACTAAATGTGCAAATCATCAAAATATATATGTTAGATGGAGAAAATTGCTACAGAGATGAAGCAGAGGAGGAGGGCAGACGCACCAGGGTGAAGAGCTGCTATCTTAAACAAGGGGGTCAGGAAAGGTTTTCCTGTTAGAGTGGCAGTGAGCAAAGAGGTAAGGAGGTGCTTGATGTGGTGATGGGATGTGTTCCAGGAGGAGGGAACAGCAAGTGCAAAAGCAACAAGTCCCAAGTGTGTCTGATGAGTTGGAGGAGCAGCAGGGAAGTCCATGTGGCTGCAGTGAATGAACCACCAGAAGAAGAAAGGAAAGAAGAGGAGGGGAAGGGAGGGGAAGGGAGGGGAAGAGGGAGGAAGAGAGGGTGAGGCCGTGGGGTCCCAACAGAGCCAGACTGTGCAGGGCTTTGTAGGCTACCTTGGAGGGGTTTCAAGAGGAACAGCAGGTATAGACCACTCTTTGAGGAGCTTTGCTGTAGCTGAAAGAGAGCAGAGAAATTGGACGATAGCTGAAGGTAGATATGAGTTTAAGAAAGATACATTTTAAGGTAGGAGAAATTATTCTATGTGAAAGCTGGTGGGAATAATCCAGTAGAGAGGAGAACACTGATGATGCAAGGAGGCCGGCAACTGCCGAGATGACTGGAGCACAGACAGCTGAAGCAAAAGAACACAGGGAAGCCAACACCCGCACGCAGATTCAAGCATGTGGGTGGGAGCAATGGCGGGAGCAGTGGGCGGTCTCTCCCGATTGCTTTCGTTTCATCAATGAAATCAGGAAGCGAGGCCATAGACTCAGAGGAAGGATGGGAAGGACAGAGGAGAGGGAACAAAATAACCCCCTGGGAGAGTAGGAGAGTGGGGAGAGTGGCTGACCAGGGAAATGTGCTCTAACCACCAGGGAGCATGAACGGCCCCCCTGAAAATTAGCAGCCACGATAAAGGGAGAGTATTCAGCACAGTTACGAGATTCTCTTTAAGGTTACAATTATGCACTTCAGAAAAGCAGGTGTTACATGCAAACAGAACTGGGCCTTGAACTCAGTGCTCCATATTCTAGCCCAGAAACTTCATTTGGCAGCTGTTAGAATTTCCTCAAAAAATGACATTTCTTTTTTACCATCATCATAATCAAAAAGCATTGCTTGAGACTAGGGTTGCCAGATTTACCAAATTAAAATATAGGACACTCAGTTTAGTTGGAATTTGAAATAAAAACACAATTTTTTTTTTTAGTATACGCAGGTGGAGCAATATTTTGGACATAGTTACACTAAAAAATTACTCATTGCTCATCTGAAATTCAAATTTAACTAGACGTTCTCTATTTTATCTGGCATCCCTAATTGAGACCCTTCTCCAAAGACACAAAGAGATAGCAGTCCCAGTTGCTGTCGCTCTTTGGGAGTTTTCAATCTGGTCAAAGATAAAATGTAAGGAGTTAAAGAACAGTTCAGAGCAAAGCAATGGACTTCAAAAGTCCCAGCGTCACTCAACTCCTGACTGCCCAAGTCCCGAACCTGTAAGTCAGGCTACTTCTCACCTTGGTGTCCTCAGCAGCTACCAAGACACCTAGCCAACTGGTCGGCTTCTGCTAAGTACTCAACAGTCACCTGTTATTGACTCAATCAAGCCATCAGTTAATTAACAAAAGATCATTTCCTCTTTCAGAAATCTGCTTTGGAAAACATGTTATCTGAGACCCAATCTCGGTACTCCTGCAAGCTCCAGGACATGCAAGAGATCATCTCCCACTACGAGGAGGAACTGATGCAGCTACGCCATGACCTGGAGCGGCAGAACAATGAATACCAAGTGCTGCTGGGCATCAAAACCCACCTGGAGAAGGAAATCACCACGTACCGACGGCTCCTGGAGGGAGAGAGCGAAGGGTAAGGCAAAGGCTGGCATGACAGGAGCATGCAAGAGGCATCCAGCTCCTGTGGGTATATGTGTGCATCTTTGGGTTCTGTTAGCAAGAGTCACTCTAGCAAAAGAAAAGTTGTGCTGAGCTTCTCCAGAAGATACCTATAGTCAGTTGTATTTCACTAAGCAGCAAGTGTAATTAATCAACTAATACTCACAGGACACTAAGATTTGCAGTCAGAAGAGTTAAGGCCTCTAGAAGGAAACAATTCAAAAGGTTTTGGCCATAGTGTTTCCCAGGAGGAATGCACCCAATTTTGGCTCCAAAAAAAAAGAAGGCAGGGGGAATGTGTTAGTCCACTAGCAAAAAAAAAAAAAAAAAAAAAAAGATGCATAAGAGATAGAGATGTCTAGACTTTCAATCTGATATTTCTGACCACCCCAGGAAATAACAACAGTTGGCCATATAAAGGGCGTGTATATTCTATGACCTGAAAGGAAGGGATAGAAGTTTTATAAAAATACATAAATAAAACATCACCAGACCAAACTCTGAACAGCCTGAGAAGCTCAGGGGTCTCAGGCTTGAGAGCCGACCCTGGCAGGGATCCTAGGGGAAACCAAGCTTGCAGCTGGCTGAAAAGAGGGGATAGTTTGTCGACTTCCCCTGACTCCAGGGTTAGCAGGAGGCGGTACCCAATGCCTTCTGCATCCAGTCCGGCTCTCCCATGAACCTATGACCATGAGACTACTAAGCTCAGACAATTATCCTCATTAAAGAGCTGAGGATTTACAAGCAAGCGAAGGAAGTTAGTCCATCCTGAGAAGTTGTTATAATCGTTGCTAATACTAAAGTGAGCTTTAACCTTTATCACTTTTATAGGACAATGGAAGAATCAAAGTCGAGCATGAAAGGTAAAAAAATTTCCTTCATTGTTTGAATCTCTATTTTTAAGGAATTAGCTTGGTTATCCACGTTGTAGTAGTCATCATCCTTAGTGTACTCCCAAATGTCCTGGGTTCAAAATGTATTTCACTCCCAAACGGTCAGGAATTTTCAGTTAACAAATTAGCTAATACAAAATGATGTAAGCTCTCATTATTGTCCTCAATATATATAAAAGCAAGCGGTAAAGAAGATTAAAATGATAATTAATAGTATTATGTCTCTATTAAGTAATGGAGTCAGTTAGTCAGTTTACTAAACCCCTAGAAAATTAAGAGGCAAAGATTTCATGTCATTTCTCAGATGATTCTGTTGAACACTCGTGTTCCATGAGATTTGAATAGTGAATTATGAACACCGTGTTCTATGGCCAGATGAGGTTAGAAATACTGTGTGCCATGATCCTCATCTTGAACAGTCCTGTTGTTCAGTTCAGTATGTTAAAGATGGAACAGGTACTGCTCTGAAGGGGAAAAGGAACAAGAAAGAGGAAGAAACGACAAAAGTTTAACTTTGTTTCGCCCAGTATTCCCAAACACCTTTGACCTGGAAACATGCTTTCTCAGATTACCTTTAATATCTCACAGAAAAGTTCCAGGAGGCTGTAGTCTGCGACAAGTGGCATTTTCTGATTAGTTTGTGATAGATCTATACTAAGGCACTGGAGATTCAAAGAATACATTGGAGTAATCATCACAGAACAGTTGGTCTAACTGCTACCCATCTACAAAATAAGACAAGGGTCTTTGAGCCTGTCTTCACACATGTCCTAGGATGGGGAACCCATACTTGATGGGATGGCCCCATTAGAGAGGTTTTAATTTAACAAAATTCTCCCTTGTCATTTTATTAATGATTTCAATTCTTCCCTATGGTCTAGAATTGGTTTATTGATGTTTCAACAGACACTTATTCAAATAAGTTATATATTTGAAAACCGCCACAGTAAGCATCCCTGGCTTCTCACCCATTCCTCATGTGGCATGCTTTCTAGACCTTAAAATGAGGTACCCTGAATAGCACTAAGTGCTCTGTAAGCTCAAGGAATCTGTGCAGCGCTACAAAGCCCACAGGCAGAGAAAGAACTCCTCAAGTGCTTGTGGTCAGAGACTAGGTTCCATATGAGGCACACCTATGATGAAGGCTTCACCTCCAGAAGGTGACGCTGTTCAGAGACCCTCATTTCCTGGAGAGCGGAAGAAAATCCCTCCTTGGGGAAATCCCTTTTCCCTGCAGCAGAGCCTGCCATATTGCTTAGTGATCATGTTGGAAGGCACTGAGAGCCTTCAGGGGCTGACAGCAGGGAACTGAAAATGAGTACAGTTCAGATGGTGGGGGAAGCATGGCAGTGACATCTTCCGTGCTCTTTTTCTCAGCGTCTGCAACTCCAAAGATCAAGGCCATAACCCAGGAGACCGTCAATGGAAGATTAGTTCTTTGTCAAGTGAATGAGATCCAAAAGCATGCATGAAACCAATGAAAGTTTCTGCCTGTTGTAAAATCTATTTTCCCTCAAGGAAAGTCCTTGCCCAGACACCAATGAGTTCTAAAAGATATCCTTGGAGTTATCAGACTCAGAAACTTGTATTATTTTTTTCTGTAACATTCTACAATCTCACCAGACTGCTCATAATACTCTTAATATATTGCACTTTTCGAATCAAAGTGCGAGTTTATGAGTGTAAAGCTCTACTTTCCTACTGCAGCCTTCAGATTCTCATCATTGTGCATCTATTTTGTAGCCAATAATAAAACTCCTCACTAGCTGCATCGTGTCTTTTTTTTCATATCATAAGGCAAAACAGCACCTCGGGGTTTCATCCTAACAAGGGGTTCTCAAAACATTGTCCATGGAAGATCCAGAGAAATCTCCAGACATCAGACATGTTCACAGCAGCCAGACACTGGGCAGAATCATCACCCTGTAGCCAGGCAACCTAGGCATGAGTCATGGGTCATGAGGCTCTCCACAATCCACACTTCTGCCAGCAGGAAGGGAAGAGAGGAAACAGAGAAAGGGAGGCCCAGAAAGCCTCACTGGGAGTGTGAGATGACCAAAAAGTATGCTATCTCACTTTTAAAAAGGAAAAAACTGAAGGGCCTAAAAGAGTAACTCTCTTTTAGGCTACTCTAAGCTAGAAAAGGAGATTAAGGAAAAAAAAAAATTCTCATTACAGATACTAAGGCTCTAAAAGGGGAAGTAACTCATCCAAAATCCAAATTGCAAATATTATGATCCAGAATATCATGCCATATTAGTCTGTTCTCACGCTGATAATAAAGACATACCCGAGACTGGGTAATTTATAAAGGAAAGAGGTTTAATTGACTCACATGTGGACATGGCTGGGGAAGCCTCACAATCATGATGGAGGGCAAAGGGGAAGCAAGACACATCTGACATCGCAGGAGGCAAGAGTGCTTATGCAGGGGAACTCCCCTCTATAAAACCAGCAGATCTCGGATGGGCGTGGTGGCTCACACCTGTAATCCCAGCACTTTGGGAGGCTGAGGTGGGCGGATCACCTGAGGTCAGGAGTTCGAGACCAGCCTGGCCAATATGGTGAAACCCCATCTCTACTAAAATAGAAAAATTAGTTGGGCATGGTGGCAGGCGCCTGTAATGCCAGCTACTCGGGAGGCTGAGACAGGAGAATTGCTTGAACCCAGGAGGCTTAGGTTGCAGTGAGCCAAGATTGCACCACTGCACTCCAGCCTGGGTAACAAGAGTGAGAATCCATCTCAAAAAAAAAAAAAATCAGATCTTGTGAGAGTTATTCACTATCAGGAGAACAGCGCATGGGAAAGACCCGCCCCATGATTCAATTACCTCCCACCAGGTCCCTCCCACGACACATAGGAATTATGGGAGCTGCAATTCAAGATGAGAATTGGGTGGGGACACAGCAAAACCACATCACATGCTGAGCTGTAGCAGGTGAGTAAACCACTGAGACTACGAACCTCTGTCCTCTGAAGAAGATGCCATTTTCTCAAATTCTAGGAGTGTGGGCCCCTGTTCTGAGACTGGTGCAAAGGAGCACTGCTGGAGAAAAGGAAGGGGGGAAATCCACATATCCACTAAGACATCGTCAGAATACTGCACATGGAATTATAGGATATTAATCATTTAAGAGACTGTAGACACAGGATAGTCAAAATCTCCCATTTTACAGGCAAATCAACAGAGGCCCAGAGCAGTGAAGGCATTTACCCAAACACTCACTGGATCGGTGCAGCTGGATCTAGATCCAGGTCTCTTGACTCCTTTAACAGCTGTTAAACCAAAAATGGGTGTGATTTAGTCCCATTGTCATCTGATACATTGGCAATGCCCTGCATATTTTTTGTCTCTATGCTTAATACTCTTTTGTAAAGGGTTGCTTTTGATATTTTCTGAACGGAGCATCTGTTAAAATTGGATTCGTCTTCTCTTTAAGGCAACAATTGGTGTTTCTGATCTTTAATGCCAAAGAATAGAAAACCAGTCCCTTAACGATCTGAAATTAGGCCAAAAAAAAAAAAGAAAGAAAGAAAAAAGAAAAAAAAAAAAAAAACAGAATAACCACACCCTAGCAAAAGTGTACTACTGGTTTAACTAAAATACTTTAACTTTCTGATGTAAAATTAATAATTTATCTTTACTATTTCAAAGAAACTCAGAAATAACCAGTATACAAACATCTTCACTAAGTTTTCTTTGTGCAGTATTTGTATGTGGTGACTTTTTTTTTTTTTTTTTTTTTTTTTTTGTGATGGGGTCTTCTCTGTCGCCCAAGCTGGAGTGCAATGGGGTGATCTCGGCTCACTACAACCTCTGCCTTCCGGGCTCAAGCCATTCTACTGCCTCAGCCTCCCAAGTAGGTGAGATTATAGGTGCCCGCCACCGTGCCTGGCTAATTTTTGTATTTTTTAGTAGAGACAGGGTTTCACCATGTTGGTCAGGCTGGTCTCGAACTCCTGACCTCAGGTGATCCACCCGCCTCAGCCTCCCAAAGTGCTGGGATTACAGGCATGAGTCACCACACCCAGCCATATGTGGTGACTTTTAATGTTACTTGGGTCAAGAATGGATTCATATTAGACCTCATTAGGTTCTCTTTTTCTATTTCATTTTACTAGAAGAACTTCTTTATGTTACTAGGTATTGTATTCTCCAAGCAGATCTAAAAATGATGTTTTTCTCTATTTTAGCACCAACTCATCCTGCTGTTTTGGACATTATTATCTCTTTCCTGAAATCTAGAAAATGTGCATAAAATATACATATTTTTCTCAAGGTGAATTTTTTAATACTGCTGGAAAAATCTTTTGAGGAATATCTAAAAATGGTATGACAAGCTGAAAAGAAAGTTGTAATACCAGATCCAGAAAACAATCACAAACCTTCCATTTACATCATAGTTTATATATGATTTGGTAATGTAAATCAGGACATGAATAATTTTTCATGCAAGGACCTAAAATATCTTTAAAGTCTTATTAATTTTCACTGTATCAATTAAGGTGACCAATCCATCCCAGTGTGCCCAGAAACTCATTAGTCCCAGGCAAACTGGGATGGCTAATCACCCTATCAATAAATTGCCTCTGTTTCACTAAGGAGACGAAAGAAGAGAGAAATGAAACCATTTGCCTGAATAAAGAGATTCAGGCTCTAGATTTTTGGCTCTAGGTAACACAGAATAATCTTCCCCCACACTTAAATCGGCGTAAAAATGTTTCAAAATGCCCATTACAAACCAATTAATGCCTATGCATTCAGGTGAATTACCAACCAAAGAAATTTTTGTTTGTATTTGAATTTGACTAACACACACCCAACCCAAATAAAGGAGGTGGCAATACGTTCTATTGTTTTCATTCCAGAGAACACTTTGAATAAATAGCAATTATTGTTCTATAACCCAAAATCCAACTAAACAAATCAATGACTAATCCAGAGAAGTATAATGTATTACTTTGGAATTTAGGATTTATGTTAGCATATTTGCCCACAGTGTCATAAAATGGTGGAGTGGATAGATAGATCCACCTAATATTGTTAATCCAATCAAATGCACACCTTTATAGACTCATGTCTTCACCATTATTTTTACACACCTACCCTGCTGATGATGTGTAAATCAGGAACTAAACATAAAAATTCATTATTAAGGAATGTAGCAACAGTATGTGGAGGGAAGAGGTCATAAAGTCGAGCAGGGAGTAAGGACTCAAATTCTGGTAGTAAAAGGTGGGAAACAGAAGGAGACTCAAGGATGTTTCTTTAGTGCAGGGGTCCTCAAACTTGGCTCACATCAGGATCACCTGGAGGGGGTGAGAAAATGCTAATGCCCAGGCCACATTCTAGAATAATTAAATCAAGACTTTTGGCTGGGCATGGTGGCTCACGCCTGTAATCCCAACACTTTGGGAGGCTGAAGTGGATGGATCACTTGAGATCAGGAGCATGAGACCAGCCTGGCCAATATGATGAAATCCCATCTCCATCAAAAATACAAAAATTAGCCAGTGTGGTGGCGGGCATCTGTAATCCCAGCTACTCAGGAGGCTGAGGCACGAAATGCACTTGAACCTAGGAGGCAGAGGTTGCAGTAAACTGAGATTGCAAGATCATGCCACTGCACTCCAGCAACAGAGCCAGACTCTGTATTAAAAAACAAAACAAAAACAAAAACAAAAAAAAGGACTTGTGGAGGTTGGGACCCAGCAATCAATTTGTTTTAAAGAGTCCCAAATAATTATAATGTGCAGCCAAGTTTGAGAACCTACCTTAGTACCTTCAGGTGAGTGCTTTTTTAATCTGTTTGTATGTTCCCCATATTACTAATTTTTTCAATACCCCACACAGGAATTAATGACAACTAAAAAAAAAAAAAAAGGGGGGGACGTAATTCCCAAGCACTTGTGATTAGAGTTTCATTTTACAGAATTGCAGAGAACCACTTCCAAGAAATACAGCTGAATTAAAACTTAGAATTGAGACAATACTTCACTTAGAAAAGTATTTTAGTGGCCAGGCACAGTGGCATGCACCTGTGGTGCCAGCACTTTGGGAGGCTGAGGCAGGAGTTTCACCTGAGGCCAGGAGTTTGAGACTAGCCTAGGCAACACAATGAGACTTCGTCTGTACAAAAAGTTTAAAAATTAGCCAGTGCAGAGGCATGCACCTGTGGTCCCAGCTACTCGGGATCCAAGGCAGAAGGATGCCTTGAGCCCAGGAGTTACAGGCTACAGTGAGGTTTGATCACAACACCGTACTTCAGCTGAGCAGCAGAGCAAGATCTTTCTGGAAAAAAAAAAAAAAAAAAGGAAAATCAGAAAAGTATTTTACAAAATTCTGCAAGCATACTTCCACTTAAGTCTAGCAAAATTCTTCCAGGTACTTAATCAAATATTTTTCCAAAGTGTTAGGCTCCTGTAGTAAGTTTCTGTTATGGAAATTTGCTGTGGTAAAATAGTAATGTATGCAAATAAGAGACCCATCAAGAAAACATCTCTAAGCCAAGTGACTAAAAAATTAACTTAAGGGACAAAGAAGCAATTTTTTTCCTTAAAGAAATATCAGATTATTTTAGTATTTCCCAAATGAACATTTTATATTTCTCTAAATAGTTAATTAAGGCATCACATGTAATTTCAAATCAAAAATATCAGCGTTAAAAATAAACATATAAATCAATTGATTGAAGCTTCCTATTTGAGAGATAAGGAAGCAAAAGATTAAAAAAGTTGTCCAAGCCCTCCTGGGACTCAGGTCTCATTCCTATCCATTCCAGCATCTTCAACATATGAAAACAGCAGAATTGAAGAAAGCATACTGTATTTTTTAATTCATAGCAAATTAAATATAGCAATTATAAATGTATGAACTACCGAAAAGCCAAAATAACTTATGCACTCTCTAAGCTGGAACCAATATGAAAAAATGTCAATAATTACAAGAAAAAAGTAAGCCAGAGGTATGTACGAAAGATTGGATTTTTCTTTATAGATAGCTGTAAGTGGGTTAACACAGACTACATCTAGACATTTAGTGCTTAGAGACTTCTTCTTTACCTTTTCCTTTTTTTTTTTTTTTTTTTTTGTAACAGGGCCTCCCTCACTCTGTCACCCAGGCTGGAGGGCAGGGACATGATCTCAGCTCACTGTAGCCTCTACCTCACAGGCTCAAGCCATCTTCCCACCTCACCCTCCCAAGTAGCTAGGACTACAGACACACACCATCATGCCTGGCTAATTTTTGTAGTTTTTTGTAGAGACTGGGTTTCGTCATGTTGCCTAGACTGGCCTTGAACTCCTGGGCTCAAACGACCATCCCACCTTGGCCTCCCAAAGTGCTGGGATTATAGGCGTGAGTCACTACACTCGGCCTAGCTTAGAGATTTTGAATAGTTTACTCTGTGTGAAATAATACAGCATGCCATTTCTTCGGGATAAAATAACATCTTTCTAACCATACCTTTCATGGACATGAAGCAATTTGTACCACAGTTTCGCATATACCTATTTGGTCTTGCACAACAGAAAACGGATAAATAATACCATTATTTATAACAGTAAATTTAAAAATTTATAAAAATATATTTAAATTTCTCATTTAAACAATGGTTTTATTTTCTGGGTACCCTGTAGGTATTGGTGGCCCCAATGAATCCATGCCTCCAGCAGTCATGCCTTTCTCCAGCGCCTCCCACGTTGATGCTGGGCTTGGTCGTGAGACTTGATTTGGCCGATAGGAACATCAACAAGCTTGACACAAGCAGAGGCTTACTAAATGCTTTCACATTGGGGGTTATCCTCTTGGAATGCCCTATAGGCAGCCAGCTACCATGTGAGAAGTTCAATTACCCTGAGACACCATACTATGAGGAAGTCTAAGCTAGCCTCTTGGAGAGCCCACACCAAGGAAAGCTGAGGAATCCAGGCAACAGCCTTAACTGAGGCTCCAGGCATATGAATCAGCCCGTTCCCAGCCATTCAAGACAGTGCCGCTGCCCCCAGACATCACAGAACAGAGACAGGTCATCCCCACTATTCTGAATCCAAAATTCTGGCCCACAAAATAATTGTGAACAAATACAATGGTGGTT
The DNA here is from genome assembly GCF_002776525.5 of Piliocolobus tephrosceles. NCBI lineage: Eukaryota > Metazoa > Chordata > Mammalia > Primates > Cercopithecidae > Piliocolobus > Piliocolobus tephrosceles. Next base: position 49,803,590 of record NC_045449.1, on the reverse strand, counting down.
GCTTTAAGCCAATAAGTTTTGGGGTCATTTTTCATGCCGCAATAGGCAAGTGAAACGGAGTATTTTAAACAGAAGACTCTGTTATTTGCTCAGTGACAATAGCTGATTTAAGGTGAACTAGTTCATTTGCATCCCACCAAACTTTTGACCAGCATATTAGTCATTTCAACATGGACGTGGACTTCTGTGAAAGTCCTGGTCTAATAACAATAGATGAAGCATCAAAACTTTCAAGAGAAAAGCCAGGGCAGAGATGGTAGAGAGTAAAGCCATTGCACATGATGGTCACAGCTCTCCTCTCTGCTCCTTCCCAAGTGGGACCAAGCAGAGTAGCTCCAATCTGGAGTCGGGGCATTGCCTGCTCCTCACTGAAGCATGCTGGGATGCCCAAGGAAATTCTTTTTCTTATCCTTGAGTTTCAATTCCTTTTGACTCTCTCTTTTAGTTCCTCATTCCAGGGACATTAACAATTTCTCTACAAATATTTATGTCTACAATATCACACAAATCAACAGTTTCACTGAAAGGTGATCTCTTTTCAACATAGGTAACCAATGTTCTCCTTCACCAAGAAACTATAAGTCATTTACAAATTAAGGTGATCATAATTATTACGTAGCTTCTAGTCATAATATTTAAAAGTCATTAAGAGTATAATTCATTTATTCTAGCCATGATTCTTCACAATGCTATACTCCAAGTGCTATACTTTTATACAGCCTTTAATCAATAAATACTTTTCAGATTTTTGGTGTTTACATACCACCCGAAGTATTTTGTTGGTTATTTCCGTATGGTAACAACATTGGTTTTCCGAAAGAATACATGCCTACTTTCATTCCCATGTGTGACTCATTCCCATCTCATCTGTTCCATTACAACATCTACGTGTCACCATCTCTCTGAAGAGGGTTAGAGAGTTTCTAAAATATACTGGAGGTGAGATCATGCAAAAAGGAAAAGACAGTGTTTCTGATACCTAACAATCTGATGATCTAATCATACTCAGAAGTTTTACCTTGAAATTGTGTGTGTGTGTGTGTGTATAACTATTTCAGTAAATGGATTGTCCTACTCACCCAAACTTCTCTTTGAAATTTAAATGGGAATTCATCTAATAAAACTATGAGTCATCTAATAGAAACTACAAGCCGATTTTTGCTAATTCCATGGTATGCATAGGCAACATAGCATGTATGCATGTGACATACATACACATGGACCAGAAGTTTCTTAAATAACAAGTATCCTTGACTGAGTTTTACATTCACAATCTCATTTAACATTTATCAAAACCCTGTGGCATATCATTATCTTTATTTTATGATTGGGGAAACTGAGGCTCAAATGGACTGCATTAACTTGCCTGTGGTCATACAGCTATAAAATGGTGTTAATAGAATTTGTACCCGGTATATCTACTCTTTGTGCCACACAAGTCAAAAATGCTTGCTAGAGAGTTATGTAAAATCTGAATATGGGCAACACATTTTTATGAACCCTTGCCAATGACTTTTATCTAAGGTAAGAGGCCAGGGATGAGAAATCTGGATTTTCTATTTGAAAATCAGAACTCATATTTTTCAGAGGCAATGGGTAGTTTGACGTCATTTACCTGGTACTAGAACAAGATCCATGAGTCAGAAATAGACACTCAGGACCAGAGGACAGGTTTCTATGACCAAAAGCTACCTTCGCATTAATCAAACCTCAAACATCCACTGCTTTCACACAGAGGTGTGTTCTTAACTTGTTTTAGCCTAAAACCAATCAGCATCAGGGACGATGACTGTTTCCCTGAGAGCTTAGCAAGTTCCAAACCTGCAGGACCTCAGACCCCAACCTGTCCAGTTAGACTCCACACTCACTCCTGTTTTCTATCAAAATTTTCTTTCCCCACACACTCACAGACTATGATAGGACAAGAAAGACAAAGAGAGGGTAGTAATAATGGACAGGCCACAGATACACCCAATACCATCAACAGTCATCAGCTGAAAATATTTTATCCAGAGACTCATCACAAAAAAAACATATTGTGAAAATGTTCATGTATCATCCCCAGCACTCTAGGAAGCAATAGTTTCAGGTCACCACCCAGTCCCAAACCTTGTATGTCAGTACTTCTGAAATCTTAATGTGCATACTTATCATATGGGGATCTTGTTAAAATGCAGATTCTGATCTAATTGTTCTGGGTTGAGGCCCAAGATTCTGGACATCTAACAAGCTCCCAGAGGATGCTGAGGCTGCTGATCCACGAGTCACAAGATTATGGGTGATTTCGATCAATTGGTGATTCGATGCATTCCCCATAGTGAGTGTCGTGTCTATAAACCAGTCTCAACAGGTCCTCTATCGACTGAACAGGACAAACAACACAGCAGGAAAGGTGGCATCGTTAGAATCCCATTAGCACAGTCTTGCTCCAAGCAAGCTAAACCTGCAAGAGCACTAAGTCAGGCCTGGAAGGAAGATGTTTCTTAGGTTCTCACCGAGAACAGAAGACAGAATGAAGTCTAGAAGTTAAGATCGATCACTTTGTCCCAAATTTTTCCTGGACTCCATGCATAGTACAAGCCATGAGAGGTTCACAAATCAGATTCACGGTAGAGAACGGAAAACACTTGTCCAGGATTATCTATTGTGTTAGCTAACTAGCACTAAAAAGTATACCTCTATTTACATACAAGTGAGTATTCACTTATAAAAATCTTTCTAAATTCTTTCTTCAGTGAACCAAACGATGGCTGAAGTTTTAAGAAAAAAAACAATAACTCTAACTGTGAAATTGCGTCCTATTCCATACTAACTTAAATCAGCTTAGATGGGCTGCTTTCATTTGTGTTATGGATGTCATTATTCTTTGTTTTCAAGAAATTTGTATTGGAATGAATGGAGTTGGAATAAAGAACCAATGAAGAAGTGGTCATTAAATACCTGCTTCCTGCCTACTGCGGTGTGAGTCACCATCAGGAAGACAAAATAAGGAAGCTAGAACTTCAGGGAAGGAAATTAAAATATACAAAAGAGTCCCTTTGCCCAACTGTAATTCCTGTCACCCATAATCATGGTAAGTAATCCTAATAATTATTACCTTTGCTTGTATCATGATAAGGAAATTGATTTGAGCTGGGAAACAAAGAAAACATGTCTCTTCAGTAAAACTCTTTCCACCCTCCCACACTCAACAAAAGCTTCATAAAGCCACCCGTAACTCTTATGCCCCATTCCACCGAGTCAACTCCTGTGACTGGCCTCACACCCTTCTCAAGTATCCAAGGCCTTCCCCGGTGTGGTCTCAGCTTGTTTTTCCAGAGGGCGGTCGTCATTACCTGAATGGCAGGTTTGCTACGCAAGCACCTTAATGTGAGGCTTTGTAGACATCACATCTGGGCTGTCATTAGTGTCGTCTGAAAATAATAATCAGCCAGCAGACCAAAGAAGGGCATTCCAAGAAAATTCACTGCTACCAGTGTTTGGGGAAACCAGGGAACATCTAATTTATGTATTTTTAGTTAATCCAAGAAAGGGCTAACTTACACACATCACACAAGGATAAGTTACCCCAAAGTTTACTTATAACTACACCTGGCTGCAGTGCTAAGAGTTGGGGGAGGCCTCACACTTGTAGCTGGCAGCCCTGGGGAAGGAGGTAGCATTTCTAATCATTCCCATACGGACAGAAGGCTGAGCCAGTGGTAGGAGATCTTATTGTGGGAACATGGCTTTTTATATTTCTCTCTCAATCTCCTATTCTCCTCCTACAATGTTAGGTGCTTGGAAGTTTCCGGAAGAGGTCTTTCTACAGGAGACAAAGCATTCTCTGTCTCTCTCCTCTGTCCACACCTCAAGTGCGGATCCACCAAAGGTCAATAGGGCCCTAAGGAGGAGATGACAGCCCGCAAACCTTCTCTCTTCCATCCACCCACACTGTCTCTCAGTCAGCCAGATGTCAGAGTGGCCAAGACCAGGCTCTGTCTCAGACCACACTGTGGCTGTCTTAGCACAGCAGATATCCACAATCAGACCTCTCCCCATCGCATGAAGCAGAAGGAAGAAATAAGTCCCCTTGTGACAAGCACCTGCCTGCTATATGTTTTTACAGCAAACAAAGTTTAAAACTATATCCTTCAGAGAGGCACCCCTGAGTCCTCAGGCGACTGGAGAAGGGGAGCTGGGAGCTTGTACCTCTGAGCAAGCCAGAGACCCATCCTAGGGGTTCAGAGACTGAGCAGGCTGGGCAAGAGGAACCCCAGACACCTGCAGGTAGGGATCATGGTAGGTAGAGTCTGCGACTGGGAGTTCAAGGCTTTGATCTACTTCCAGTATCTTCATGGTATCTGATCCTCGCCGTTTTGCCCCACCAAACGTGAGAAAGGAGGAGAATTCATAGCCAACTCCAATAATCCTTTATAATAGAAGTTTCCAAGTGGTGTCTGCTACTTTTTCTTTTTTTTTTTGAGACGGAGTCTCGTTCTGTCGCCCGGGCTGGAGTGCAGTGGCCGGACCTCAGCTCACTGCAAGCTCCGCCTCCCAGGTTCACACCATTCTCCTGCCTCAGCCTCCCAAGTAGCTGGGACTACAGGCGCCCGCCACCTCAACCGGCTAGTTTTTTGTATTTTTTAGTAGAGAAGGGGTTTCACCGTGTTAGCCAGGATGGTCTCGAACTCCTGACCTCGTGATCCGCCCGTCTCGGCCTCCCAAAGTGCTGGGATTACAGGCTTGAGCCACCGCGCCTGGCCTTTTTTTTTTTTTTGAGACAGAATCTCACTCTGTCTCCAGGCTGGAGTGCAGTGGCACGGTTTCGGCTCGCTACAACCTCTGCCTCCCAGGTTCAAGCGATTCTCCTGCTTCAGCCTTCCGAGTAGCTGGGACTACAGGCACATGTCACCATGCCCAGCTAATTTTTGTATCTTTAGTAGAGACGGGGTTTTACCACGTAGGCCAGGATGGTCTCGATCTCTTGACCCCGTGATCCGCCCGCCTCAGCCTCCCAAAGTATTGGGATTATAGCCATGAGACACCGTACCTGGCCTGTGCTACTCTTAAAGGATCCAAAGGATATCTAGAAGGGATTCATGTGCTCATTTGGGTCCCACAGTAGATAGAGGTTTGGGAGCCTGTTAGATATTTGCTTCCTGTCCTCAATTTTGTTTGGGTGCCTCCAGTAACCTCTGATATTTATCTCACTGTAAAAGAGGCAAAGACCTAGTCTTCTGCCTCCAGGGCTTCTCCTATGGTCATTTCTCATGTCCTCGCCTTTGTGTCAGCTCCAGCTAAATGTTTCTTCTAGAGGAGGAAAAGGAGCATGTAACCTCTCGCTCTCAAAACTGGAGAGGGGAAGAAGAAGTTTAAGATGGGTGAAGAAAGCCTAATACTGCAGGCAGCCGTGTTGTTTTCTCAGTCTCCCCTAAACCCACTCCAAGCTGGAAGAACCATGTGTTCATAGAAAAAGTACAAAGGAAAGAAGGGTTTGAGAAGGTCGGGTAGTAGACAAAAAAGTTGCAGTTCCTACCCTTACGATTATCCCTTCTCTAAGAGCTGGCTCCCCTTACAAGACAACTTGTCAGAGTTTATTTCCATATTGGCATTTATGTCTTTAAGGCATCCAAGTATCTTGTGGATCTTTCAACAGATCAAAAGGCAGAAAGAAAAATGTTCTTGGATCAACTCCTAGAAAAATCTGAAACCAGATTTTCCTGGGATATTTCAGGCCAGTCAGTGCCTGTCAGTTTTATACTGTGGCATCTTTCTTTTCAAATGCGGATTAAACCCTGCGATGAATGAAAAGATTAAAAGCTCACCATTCCAGCAGCCTTAGTTTCTAAATTGTTGTACTATTTCCTTAAAAACTTCTGTGCATTTGGATCACGCTGACTGCTCTTTGGGGCCACTGCTTGTGTTGCAGGGAAGACACAAAGCTTGACAGTTACGAGCAGTGGGCAATGATGCTTGTTAAGAGTGTTATAAGGGGGACCAGGCACTGGGAAAGGAGTTGAACCTGAAGGACTTTCAGATTCGATTATTTTCCTCTTAATCAGAAAAGAGTTTGAGTTTATAAACAACATAAAATAACAGATATATGGAAGGTATTGACTGTTTTGGAAGGCTATCAATAAGATAGGGCGTGGCCAAATTATAAATAAAGTTTTATTAGGACACAGTCATGAACGTTTGTTTGCATATTGTCTACAGCTGCTTTTGCACAAGAGTTGAGTAGTTGCAACAGTCTCTCCAGCCCACACAGCCTAAATATTTATGACCTGGCCTCTACAGAAAAAAAAAAAAAAAGTCAATCCCGTACTACAGATAATAGAGCAGGAGAAAATTAGTTGACATTACAGCAGAACTGTCTGGCCTATCTCTATCAATATCTCTGCCAATTGAAGGGGACACGCTATTAAATCTAAAGTTGAGAGGGCCTTGGCCCCTTCGCATGCTATTAAAGACGACTGTGGGTCATTTCAAAACACCTGGATGGTTTAGAATTGGTGCAATCATTTAGAAGATTGAAAAGCATCTACTTTTCCCCCCAGGTAATTCATGTTTACGGGAAAAGTTAAAAATAGAAGATATATTTCGCTTTTTACTTTTAAAATTGTATAGCTTCCCAAATATTTTTCAAGATAATTGGTCAACTGTTGCTCACTAAGAAGTAATGTTGTTCTTAACAAAATGCCAATTTGAACAGAGAAAGAAGGATGGTAATGGTGATTTACAAACCAGTTTCGCCCTGAGCCTAGGAGAAGTTGCTGCAACCTTTTGGAATAGGAAGGGCACGAGCACCCCCTGCTGGCTATAGGGCAACATAAACCTGAATTCATCCCTTTTCCTGATTCAAGGCTCGAGTTGGACAAAGATCGATATCCATACAGGTCTTGTGATGGAATCCAGGAATATCAAACATTCACAATTCACGCCCATTGGATGGTAGCATCTTGAAATTGAAGTAGTTTGTGTTACATGTACAGTGGCAAAGAACCACTACTAAAACAAGAGATAATCAGGTTTTCCTTTATCTCCTTTAAACCTCCTAACCCCATTTTTTAAAAAAACTTTTTACACTACAGCCTTCTACATCTCATTAAACACAATTCCTGTAACAGTGAAAAAAGAACTTTCTTCCTCGTTTGAAATAGATCCTAGCCAAGGGTCTTGTTCAAAATAGTTTTAATCATATGAAATTGCCAGGATCCCACTCTGCTGACCCTTACAAAAGGCAACCTGAATATAACTAGTCCATCGACATTTGACAAAGATAGGCAGGAGAGCCTGCAGCTGCGAAGAGGCCGCCCTCCTTGACTGATGGACACAGGGATTATAGGCTAGGGACTCAGGACATAGCCTTCTGTCCTCACGATTTTCCTGAGCCTCCTCTGAATTCCTCTGACTGATGAAACTAGAGGCTGTGATTTCAAGTATCTTTGTCATTTAGGCAGGCCTGCTCCACGTGATACAGAAAAATTTTTAATTAAGCTTTTTTTGTTGGTGGTAGTTTGTTTGTTTTTCCTTTTTAACACCAGTGTCCTGATAAAGAAGCTCCAGGAAAGTGGAAACGTTAAAATCGTGATCCTGTCATTGCCTCACCCTCTGAGGCTCTAAGAACAGAATGTTTGCCAACAGATGGAGGAAAGGCCCTGTTGACTGTAACTGTGGGACTGCGTGGGGATTGTGCTATACAGAGCAGTGGAGGTTGAGGACTGAGGCTGGGACAGGTGCAGACTGTGTCAAAATAAAAAAAAAATAAAAAAAAAAACAAGCATTAAGAGGTGGGGGACTTCTGACTTGAAATCGCAAGGGCCTGAGAAGCAAAAACATTTCAAAAGGTGAGAATACTAAGCAAATTAATGTGTGGACTCGTGCATGCATCTAAGTTTTGCAATCAAATCAATGTGAACCCGGGTTTCATGACCACAGTGGCCCAAATAATAAGCCCTTCTGTTGGCCCATTTTTCAGGAGTGTCAATTATGAGAGTAAAAAACACACACACATGAGTTACAGGAAGAGTCTGAAGTCAAATAACAATTAAAGAAAAAGGGTAGGACAGCAACTCAGTCCCACAATTGCCTTTTTAAAATTAGGCAGAACTTTGAAAGTAAATTCTAAGTAGACTAATTTGAAGGATAAAGCGAGGAGAAAGTATAGGTGCCCATACCCTGAGCTCATCAAATACTTTTCTTAAAATGCCCATGAGAACTTAAGGCAATGGACCCTAGGTTAAAAACACAAAGAACTGTGGCGTCTGATTTTTCAGACTTGAAAACACTGTGGCCCAGTTCCTTCCTCCAGGATATGAACACAGCATGCTTTTATAATTCAGTAAAAGCCTGAATTATATCCTTAGCCTACAACATTATGTCTGCCAGGAGATTCCAATATGCAGTTTAAGGATGAGGACCACTGGCTGAAAGGTTTCTTTTGAATCTAATTATAATTCAATATAGAGAAAATGGGGGGGCGGAGCAAGATGGCCGCATACGAACAGCTCCAGTCTCCAACTCCCAGCGCGAGTGACACAGAAGACCGGTGATTTCTGCATTTTCAACTGAGGTACTGGGTTCATCTCACTAGGGAGTGCCGGACAATTGGTGCTGGTCAGCTGCTGCATCCCGAGCAGTGAGAGCTGAAGCAGGGCGAGGCATCGCCTCACCTGGGAAGCGCAAGGGGGAAGGGAATCCCTTTTCCTAGCCAGGGGAACTGAGACACACAACACCTGGAAAATCAGGTAACTCCCACCCCAATACTGCGCTTTAAGCAAATGGGCACACCAGGAGATTATATCCCACACCTGGCTGGGAGGGTCCCACGCCCATGGAGCCTCCCTCATTGCTAGCACAGCAGTCTGCCATCTAACCGCAAGGCAGCAGTGAGGCTGGGGGAGGGGCGCCCACCATTGCTGAGGCTTAAGTAGGTAAACAAAGCCTCTGGGAAGCTCGAACTGGGTGGAGCTCACAGCAGCTCAAGGAAGCCTGCCTGTCTCTGTAGACTCCACGTCTGGGGACAGGGCACAGCTAAACAACAACAACAACAACAAATAAAGCAGCAGAAACCTCTGCAGAGGCAAATGACTCTGTCTGACAGCTTTGAAGAGAGCAGTGGATCTCCCAACATGGAGGTTGAGATCTGAGAAGGGACAGACTGCCTGCTCAAGTGGGTCCCTGACCCCTGAGTAGCCTAACTGGGAGACATCCCCCACTAGGGGCAGACTGACACCCCACACCTCACACGGTGGAGTACACCCCTGAGAGGAAGCTTCCAAAGTAAGAATCAGACAGGTTCACTCACTGTTCAGCAATATTCTATCTTCTGCAGCCTCTGCTGCTGATACCCAGGCAAACAGGGTCTGATGTGGACCTCAAGCAATCTCCAACAGACCTACAGCTGAGGGTCCTGACTGTTAGAAGGAAAACTATCAAACAGGAAGGACACCTACACCAAAACCCCATCAGTACGTCACCATCATCAAAGACCAGAGGCAGATAAAACCACAAAGACGGGGAAAAAGCAGGGCAGAAAAGCTGGAAATTCAAAAAATAAGAGCACATCCCCCCCTGCAAAGGAGTGTAGCTCATCGCCAGCAACAGATCAAAGCTGGATGGAGAATGACTTCGACAAGATGAGAGAAGAAGGCTTCAGTCCATCAAACTTCTCAGAGCTAAAGGAGGAATTACGTACCCGGTGCAAAGAAACTAAAAATTTTGAAAAAAGAGTGGAAGAATTGATAGCTAGAATAATTAATGCAGAGAAGGTCATAAATGAAATGACAGAGATGAAAACCATGACACAAGAAATACGTGACAAATGCACAAGCTTTAGTAACCGACTCGATCAACTGGAAGAAAGAGTATCAGCGATTGAGGATCAAATGAATGAAATGAAGCGAGAAGAGAAACCAAAAGAAAAAAGAAGAAAAAGAAATGAACAAAGCCTGCAAGAAGTATGGGATTATGTATAAAGACCAAATCTACGTCTGATTGGGGTGCCTGAAAGTGAGGGGGCAAATGGAATCAAGTTGGAAAACACTCTTCAGGATATCATCCAGGAGAACTTCCCCAACCTAGTAGGGCAGGCCAACATTCAAATTCAGGAAATACAGAGAACACCACAAAGATAATCCTTGAGAAGAGCAACTCCAAGACACATAATTGCCAGATTCACCAAAGTTGAAATGAAGGAAAAAATCTTAAGGGCAGCCAGAGAGAAAGGTCGGGTTGCCCACAAAGGGAAGCCCATCAGACTAACAGCAGATCTCTCGGCAGAAACTCTACAACCCAGAAGAGAGTGGGCCAATATTCAACATTCTTAAAGAAAAAAATTTTAAACCCAGAATTTCATATCCAGCCAAACTAAGTTTCATAAGTGGAGAAATAAAATCCTTTACAGATAAGCAAATGCTTAGAGATTTTGTCACCACCAGGCCTGCCTTACAAGAGACCCTGAAGGAAGCACTAAACATGGAAAAGAACAATCGGTACCAGCCATTGCAAAAACATGCCAAAATGTAAAGACCATCGAGGTTAGGAAGAAACTGCATCAACTAACGAGCAAAATAACCAGTTAATATCAAAATGGCAGGATCAAGTTCACACATAACAATATTAACCTTAAATGTAAATGGACTAAATGCTCCAATTAAAAGACACAGACTGGCAAACTGGATAAAGAGTCAAGACCCATCAGTCTGCTGTCTTCAGGAGACCCATCTCACATGCAGAGACATACACAGGCTCAAAATAAAGGGATGGAGGAAGATATACCAAGCAAATGGAGAACAAAAAAAAGCAGGGGTTGCAATCCTAGTCTCTGATAAAACAGACTTAAACCATCAAGGATCAAAAGAGACAAAGAAGGCCATTACATAATGGTAAAGGGATCAATTCAACAGGAAGAGCTAACTATCCTAAATATATATGCACCCAATACAGGAGCACCCAGATTCATAAAGCAAGTCCTTAGAGACTTACAAAGAGACTTAGACTCCCATACAATAATAATGGGAGACTTCAACACCCCACTGTCAACATTAGACAGATCAACGAGACAAAAAGTTAACAAGGATATCCAGGAATTGAACTCATCTCTGCAGCAAGCAGACCTAATAGACATCTATAGAACTCTCCACCCCAAATCAACAGAATATACATTCTTCTCAGCACCACATCACCATCACACGTATTCCAAAATTGACCACATAATTGGAAGTAAAGCACTCCTCAGCAAATGTACAAGAACAGAAATTATAACAAACTGTCTCTCAGACCACAGTGCAATCAAACTAGAACTCAGGACTATGAAACTCAATCAAAACCGCTCAACTACATGGAAACTGAACAACCTGCTCCTGAATGACTACTGGGTACATAACGAAATGAAGGCAGAAATAAAGATGTTCTTTGAAACCAATGAGAACAAAGATACAACATACCAGAATCTCTGGGACACATTTAAAGCAGTGTGTAGAGGGAAATTTATAGCACTAAATGCCCACAAGAGAAAGCAGGAAAGATCTAAAATTGACACTCTAACATCACAATTAAAAGAACTGGAGAAGCAAGAGCAAACACATTCAAAAGCTAGCAGAAGGC
>NC_045449.1:49696040-49791991 GCF_002776525.5 Piliocolobus tephrosceles | reverse complement strand
GCAATAAAAAATGATAAAGGGGATATCACCACCGACCCCACAGAAATACAAACTACCATCAGAGAATACTATAAACACCTCTATGCAAATCAACTAGAAAATCTAGAAGAAATGGATAATTTCCTGGACACTTACACTCTTCCAAGACTAAACCAGGAAGAAGTTGAATCCCTGAATAGACCAATAGCAGGTTCTAAAATTGAGGCAATAATTAATAGCCTACCAACCAAAAAAAGTCCAGGACCAGATGGATTCACAGCTGAATTCTACCAGAGGTACAAGGAGGAGCTGGTACCATTCCTTCTGAAACTATTCCAATCAATAGAAAAAGAGGGAATCCTCCCTAACTCATTTTATGAGGCCAACATCATCCTGATACCAAAGCCTGGCAGAGACACAACAAAAAAAGAGAATTTTAGACCAATATCCCTGATGAACATCGATGCAAAAATCCTCAATAAAATACTGGCAAACCGGATTCAGCAGCACATTAAAAAGCTTATCCACCATGATCAAGTGGGCTTCATCCCTGGGATACAAGGCTGGTTCAACATTCGCAAATCAATAAACATAATCCAGCATATAAACAGAACCAAAGACAAGAACCACATGATTATCTCAATAGATGCAGAAAAGGCCTTTGACAAAATTCAACAGCCCTTCATGCTAAAAACGCTCAATAAATTCGGTATTGATGGAACATACCTCAAAATAATAAGAGCTATTTATGACAAACCCACAGCCAATATCATACTGAATGGGCAAAAACTGGAAAAATTCCCTTTGAAAACTGGCACAAGACAGGGATGCCCTCTCTCACCACTCCTATTCAACATAGTGTTGGAAGTTCTGGCTAGGGCAATCAGGCAAGAGAAAGAAATCAAGGGTATTCAGTTAGGAAAAGAAGAAGTCAAATTGTCCCTGTTTGCAGATGACATGATTGTATATTTAGAAAACCCCATCGTCTCAGCCCAAAATCTCCTTAAGCTGATAAACAACTTCAGCAAAGTCTCAGGATACAAAATTAATGTGCAAAAATCACAAGCATTCTTATACACCAGTAACAGACAAACAGAGAGCCAAATCATGAATGAACTTCCATTCACAATTGCTTCAAAGAGAATAAAATACCTAGGAATCCAACTTACAAGGGATGTAAACGACCTCTTCAAGGAGAACTACAAACCACTGCTCAGTGAAATCAAAGAGGACACAAACAAATGGAAGAACATACCATGCTCATGGATAGGAAGAATCAATATCGTGAAAATGGCTATACTGCCCAAGGTTATTTATAGATTCAATGCCATCCCCATCAAGCTACCAATGAGTTTCTTCACAGAATTGGAAAAAACTGCTTTAAAGTTCATATGGAACCAAAAAAGAGCCCGCATTGCCAAGACAATCCTAAGTCAAAAGAACAAAGCTGGAGGCATCACGCTACCTGACTTCAAACTATACGACAAGGCTACAGTAACCAAAACAGCATGGTACTGGTACCAAAACAGAGCTATAAACCAATGGAACAGAACAGAGTCCTCAGAAATAATACCACACATCTACAGCCATCTGATCTTTGACAAACCTGAGAGAAACAAGAAATGGGGAAAGGATTCCCTATTTAATAAATGGTGCTGGGAAAATTGGCTAGCCATAAGTAGAAAGCTGAAACTGGATCCTTTCCTTACTCCTTATACGAAGATTAATTCAAGATGGATTAGAGACTTAAATGTTAGACCTAATACCATAAAAACCCTAGAAGAAAACCTAGGTAGTACCATTCAGGACATAGGCATGGGCAAGGACTTCATGTCTAAAACACCAAAAGCAACGGCAGCAAAAGCCAAAATTGACAAATGGGATCTAATTAAATTAAAGAGCTTCTGCACAGCAAAAGAAACTACCATCAGAGTGAACAGGCAACCTACAGAATGGGAGAAAATTTTTGCAATCTACTCATCTGACAAAGGGCTCATTTCCAGAATCTACAAAGAACTCAAACAAATATACAAGAAAAAACAAACAACCCCATCAAAAAGTGGGGAAAGGATATGAACAGACATTTCTCAAAAGAAGACATTCATACAGCCAACAGACACATGAAAAAATGCTCATCATCACTGGCCATCAGAGAAATGCAAATCAAAACCACAATGAGATACCATCTCACACCAGTTAGAATGGCAATCATTAAAAAGTCAGGAAACAACAGGTGCTGGAGAGGATGTGGAGAAATAGGAACACTTTTACACTGTTGATGAGATTGTAAACTGGTTCAACCACTATGGAAAACAGTATGGCGATTCCTCAAGGATCTAGAACTAGATGTACCATATGACCCAGCCATCCCACTACTGGGTATATACCCAAAGGATTATAAATTATGCTACTACAAAGACACATGCACACGTATGTTTATTGCGGCACTATTCACAATAGCAAAGACTTGGAATCAACCCAAATGTCCATCAGTGACAGACTGGATTAAGAAAATGTAGCACATATACACCATGGAATATTATGCAGCCATAAAAAAGGATGAGTTTGTGTCCTTTGTAGGGACATGGATGCAGCTGGAAACCATCATTCTTAGCAAACTATCACAAGAACAGAAAACCAAACACCGCATGTTCTCACTCATAGGTGGGAACTGAACAATGAGCTCACTTGGACTCGGGAAGGGGAACATCACACACTGGGGCCTATCATGGGGAGGGGGGAGGGGGGAGGGATGGCATTGGGAGTTATACCTGATGTAAATGACGAGTTGATGGGTGCTGACGAGTTGATGGGTGCAGCACACCAACATGGCACAAGTATACAAATGTAACAAACCTGCATGTTATGCACATGTACCCTAGAACTTAAAGTATAATAATAATAAAAAATAATAATAATTCAATATAAAACTGGGGATAAAAAAAGGAATGAAAGAGTGAAAGGAAGGAAAACAGAAGAAAGGAAAGGGAAGGGAGATGGGGGGGAAGGAAGGAAGGAAGGAAGGAAGGAAGGAAGGAAGGGAGGAAGGAAGGGAGGAAGGGAGGGAGGGAAAGAAAAAGAAAGAGAGAGAGAGAGAGAAAGAGAAAGAGGCAAGCAGGGAAGGAGGGGGAAGGAAGGAGGGAGGGAGGGAGGGAGGGAACTCTACAGCCACACAGCATATCCATCCGTTACAGGAGCAAATAAGAAAGCCAATCGTCCAGCAGAGGGCACCAAAGCTAAATAAACACTTTAAAAGTCTTGGAATCTTCAGACTTCAGAACCCAAATATTCCATTTTCTCTTCAATGATGTTATTTCCTTAAAGGTCATGGTAACAGAGTTACCCCACGTCTCTTGACCCCATATCCTGTGTTCATTCCCAGAACAAAGCTGACATGAATGATTCCTGTATGATCATTTACTAACAGAAACATGGAATCAAATTTCTTATTTTAATTAAGGAACACGGCACAATACATTTTAATTGGTAGTAGACACCATAAAAACAAGAAGGATTAAAAACACAAAGAAATGTCTTCCTCTTTAAAACAGATAAATTGGACTCCTCCTGTTCATCCATGCATTCACTTAATAACCATGAACAGCGTGCTTTCTATGTTAGACGGTGTATCCTGTAACACCACTTTACAGCTCTTTATTGAGGTCTAGATATTTTGGCCCATCCTTCGGATGCAGCATTTCATGGGACACCCTGCTGGATCTCCTGTGCTGTGCTTCCTTCTGTGGCTGCAGGCGCCACACTGGAGCAATGCGTAGGAGAAGCAGAGTATTTCCACCTGAGCCTCTACACTCACTGCACCTCCCATGCTCACTCTTCAACACACATTTGTTGGCAAAGGTCCAGTCCTCAAGCTTCAAGGTTCAGAAATTTTATTTTACCAAGGTTGGTCAGGAGTTAAGGGAATGGAGCCAGCTAAACCCAAGGAACAAGAGGCCCCTGTTCATTTACAATGGAAGTTGTCTTGTTGTTGTTTTGCCATTATACCATGCACCTGTCTTGGGATCAATGTGCCTGCACACTGAATTAAGCATCAGAAAATTGTTTGGTGATCATGAAATAAGGGTGAAGGATTGAAAGGCATTTTTCTTAGGAATGCTTTTACACTGTTGGTGGGAGTGTAAATTAGTTCAACCATTGTGGAAGACAGTGTGGCGATTCCTCAAAGATCTACAACTAGAAATACCATTTGGCCCAGCCATCCCATTACTAGGTATATACTCAAAGGATTATAAATCATTCTACTATAAAGAGACATGCACACGTATGTTTATTGCGGCACTGTTCACAATAACAAAGACTTGGGACCAACCCAATTGCCCATCAATGATAGACTGGATAAAAGAAAATGTGGCACAGGTATACCATGGAATACTATGCAGCCATAAAAAAGGAAGAGTTTGTGTCCTTTGCAGGGACAGGAATGCCCGGCTGAAGTGGGAATGAGGCAGAGGCTGGAAGGCACAGCAGAGTGCTGTGCAACAGATGCCACCTGGCAGACACGGTGCTCTCATCACAAGAGACTGTTATTTGGTACTGAAGTAGCCTTCACATTCCACAGAAAAATGTCTTTCTATTTTTTATATTATACTTTAAGTTCTGGGGTACAGGTGCAGAATGTGCAGGTTTGTTACATAGGTATAGATGTGCCATGGTGGTTTGCTGCACCCATCAACCCATCATCTACATTAGATATTTGTCCTAATGCACTCTGCTGTGTCTTCCAGCCTCTGCCTCATTCCTACTTCAGCCAGGTATTCCTGTTTACATCTGTGGCAAGCCCTCAGCTAGCTTCTCCTCCCAGACTGAGAATCCTCCTAAACTGCACCTCTCGCCATTTCCCTCCAGGGGACAATAGACTTCTTCATCTTGTACCTGGGTGACACCAGCCTCTCAGAATTCCTAAGGATCAGAGGAGTGGGTAGGACAGGTGGATCAGGTAGATGCATGAAGAGAGGTAACGCCAGTTACTCAGACTCTACCTGGGCTACCAGAGTCCTGAGCTTCTTGCCCCCCCATTCGGGAGGTGTTAGGGGTCTCACTCTGAATCATTAGTACTTTGTTCTTTAGCTTTTATTTCCATTTCTTCCAAGCGTGTGTGTGTGTGTGTGTGTGTGTGCGCGCGCGCATGCTGCCACTGATACTACTTTTCCCTCTTAGCGATTAAAAGAATAAAAGATACATTTGAAAAAGCAGTGTATTATCTATTCTGTTAATACGATGTCAGTATTTATGAGGTGTGGTCTTTGTGCCTCTTTTTAAAGATATAGGGAATTACTCCATGGCCAAAATGCAGTGGCTTCCCGTGTCACAGAGTAAAAGGCAGAGTCCTGCCGAATGATGCCGTCCACATCCCTCACCATTCACCTCCGAATTGCTGAGGTCCTTTTCACCACCCTCCCTTCCATCCCTGAGCACCCCCACGTCCCCACTGCTCCACCCACACTCACACCTAAACTGCTGTAGACCTTTGCACCTGAGCGGCCATATGGCTCTTTCCTTCCTGCTGTCATTCAAATACCACTCTCACAGGGAGGCCCATTCTCATCTCTCTATACTCAAGGGCAACTTCCCCAGCACCCCCGCCAGCCTTCCTTTTTCTCCTCTGACCTACTCTCTTCACTTCTAGCTCCCTCCCCTGAATCTAAGTTCCACCAGGGCAGAAACATTTGTGTTTTTTTAACTACTGTATCCCCAGCATCTGCAACAGAACCTTGCACACACTGATATTTACACAGACTTGTGGATTCATGAATGAATGTGTGAGTGAATGAATGAATACATCAAATACTATACAAGGTTCATAGTAAAAAATAGCAGCCCCTGGTGTCCCCACTCCTGAATCTTTTTCTCTGAAATCTTTTAGCTTTTGTTTCTGGTATTAACTTAAATATCTCTAAGGAATATGCTTACACTGCTATTTCTTGGTCTATCAACTTAAGACATTAAAGACCTCAATTCCCACTGTAGAAGATGGCATTACAGGATTCTCACAAAATCCCACACCTCTGGTTGCCATTTCTCTACCTTTCCAGTGTGATTACATCACATTGTCTTATAATTTACATATATATTATCTATATGGGGTTTATATCCTGCTGCTAGAATGAAGCCTTGTCAGCAGGAATTTCTGTTTGTCTTGCTCATGGAAGTATCCTCATGGCCTAGAACAGTGCCAGGCCCTCAGCAGGTACTGAGTAAATATTTGTGGAATGAATGGATGAATTCTGAGATGTATGGGCTGTGACTTATCTGCCAGTTACTCATCGCTGCACTTTCAGGATGAGTGGGCCACCCCCACGTCCCTGTGCTTTTCCAGCTAGGACTCTCCCTCAAACTCTGCTCCTTCAGGAAACCTTCAATGACTCCCTCTCACCCAGCTTTACTCGGGGATCCTTCCTGTATATCCACAGATCTTTTCATGAACATTATACATAATTCCCGATTAGTCACCTTCTCTAGGCTGGCACTTCCTTGGCATCATGGACTGTGTCTTGATGATTTCTGAACCCTGTTGTCTATCATGGCGTCCCTCCTATTGTAATTGATTCTCAAGCAGCTCTGAGTGAAGGACACACGGTCCCTGCTTACCACTTGGAGGCAAAAGGGAAATGACATCTTCCTGTTCCCGCTGAGCCCTAGGGTGAGTCACTTCACCATTTACAGAGATAACATGTGGCTCGGTGGCTTCTTCTTTCACTCTTCGCTTCCCCAGGTTAATAATTGCCAGATCATTTCATACTCTTTATTTGTCCAACCATTTCACTTCTTGCCATCCCTTTCCATGTCCAAATCTCCCTCCGAAATAAAAATAAATTTCAAATTAGAGCATCGTGACTTCTTTCAAAGTGAGAATGACTGCCTTCCGAAACGTGCGATTCCATGTGAGGCTCCGTGTGACAAGATCAAGCATTCCCAACTAAAATGTACAACCAGTGGAAATCTCTTCTTGCTCTGTGACTACTGGTACTTTACAGCGTGGTTCTCCCACTTTGCCATGCATCCGAAGCACTGGAAAGACTTGCTAAGATGGAGCCACAGACTCTGGGGCCCCACTCCCAGAGTTTCTGATCCAGAGAATCAGAGGTGGAGTCTGGGAATTTGCACTGCCACAAGCTCCCGGGTGCTGCTGATGCTGCCAGGCTGAAACCCACACTTTGAGAACCCTTGCTTTCCCATAATGCGTCAAGAAGTCTTAGACACTAAGTTGATGCACCTGCGAAGGGGTTAGATTTCCCTCATCCCCTCCCACCACCGCCAAGATAAGTAGCTGCTGAGTACAGCATTACAGCACTTCTCAAACTCTAACAGGCACACAGATCACCTGTAGATCTCGATAAAACACAGATCCTTATTCAGCAGGTCCGCAGTGGGGATGGGTGGGAGGGGTGGTCCGAGATTGGGGGGGGGGGGGGCGGTTCTAATCAGCCCCCAGGTGACGCCCATGTGGCTGACTCTCCGCCTAAACTCTGAGTTGCAGGCATTACAAATGATACCGAGTCCATTAGTATTGAAAGGAAGTGGCCTTCTTAGGTCTCAAAGCTTTGAGTAGTTCATTTGATTCAGGCATTTGCTGCAGGCCTGAGCTCTAAAACTACTAATACACTCTTTTTTTTTTTTCCTCATGACCCAACTTGAGAATATCCTTTTATTCTTCGTTTAAAATTTTGACAACATAGAAACAAGTTAACATTTTTAACTTTCACCCATATAAAACTTCTAGCATGAATGGGCCCAGGTGACCCATTGTCACTGCCCAGAGATCCCTGAGCTCTATTCCAACACTGCAGATAATTGTAAACCCGGAGACAGGGCTGGGAGGGTGGGGCTGTTTATCCTTGTTGATTGAGAAACCTACTCTTTGTCCTGTGCTGATGTTTTGTTACATAGTTACAGCACCTAGCCTTCCATTGAAATCCTGCCTCAGAGCACTATTATCTCATGCATTATTGAGCTAAATTCTCCCAAAGGCCTGTTTTTATCTCTTTTTTATTTCTTGGCTATAAAGAGACTGTGGTGATGGGGAAGTGAAAGAGAAAACACCTCCCAAAACCTACCTGATTCAGCTGATCCAGGACATATCCTTTTTTTTTTTTTTTTTTCTTGAGACGGAGTCTCTCTCTGTTGCCCAGGATGGAGTGCAGTGGTGTGATCTCAGCTCACCGCAACCTCCACCTCCCAAGTTCAAGCAATTCTTCTACTCAGCCTCCCAAGTAGCTGGGATTACAGACACATGCTACCACATTCAGCTAATTTTTGTATTTTTAGTAGAGATGGGGTTTCCCCATGTTGGTCAGGCTGATCTCGAACTCCTGACCTCGTGATCTGCCCGCCTCGGCCTCCCAAAGTGCTGGGATTACAGGCGTGAGCCACCGTACCCGGCCCAGGACATATCCTTTATATCATGATGTTGTGAACACATGTATACATACATATGTGTATATATACACCCACCGCATATATATAATATATACCCACACATACATATACACACATAAAGAGAAAATGCCTCCCAAAACCTACTAATCCAGTGTGACTCTCTTACACCTGCAGGTGGATAGTAGTAAGTGAACATTTAGGGGAGGCAGGACAAGCTACATAATTTTCAGGGCTCGGTATAAAGCAGACATGCAGGACCCAATTGTAAAGAATTTCAACACTGCAACAGCAGAGCATTAATCCAAGTGCCAGGCCCTTCCAAGCTCATGTGCTCATGAGGCTAACCCTGGGGGAAGAACTCTGACATAACGAATACCTCATGAATTTGGAAGCTCTCACTCTCTTCCCTTCTTCCCTCCTCTCTGCCTTTCAAAACATATGTCAGAAAAGAAGAGCTCCGATGAGAATGGTGACGTCATTTGTTCTGTGGTTGAATAAACACTCGTATCTCTTCTTTGTCCTGTCTTTCCTTCATTTTCTGCCAAATAGCTCAACCTTCCGACTAAGAAAAACCCAACTATATCCCACTGGTTCCAACAAGAGCTAAACTGAACTCTACCTTTGGTCCGACTATGATAAGATGGTTTACCTAATCTACGATAAGGAAATGTACTGCAAAATATGACTAGAAGCAAGGGTGTATAGTTTCCTCAAATGAGATTTTTAAGTCATCAGACAGCCCCTTCCAAACTCTGAGGGCTCACCATGGATCTTGTTAAAATGCAAATTCCAATTTAGGAGGGGTGGAAGGGACATAGGGCATATCTACCCTGTGAGGCTGTAAGGCCAAGAACCACATTTTAAGTAGCAGAGCTCTAGAACTACCCTATACCTTAAGGTAGACACTAACCACAGGTACCTATCGAGCCTTTGAAATGTGGCTTGTCTAAATAGAGATGAAATCTGAGTGTAAAATGCACACCACTTTTCAAAGATGTAATTCAAAAAATAAAATAAATATCTCATTAAGAATTGTATATTGATTCTATGTTTTAGATATATTGAGTTAAACAAAGGATATTATTAAAACTAATTTCACCTGTTTGTACTTTTTAATTTGGCTAGTAGAAAATTTAAAATTACCTATGTGGCTCACTGTTGGACAGCATTCTTCTAGGAGGTCAGGTGGAACTTGATTTATCCATCCTCTCCATTTCATCATGAACTCCTTGGGGCGAAAGCATGGAACAAGCCCTGGACATCACCCAAGGAGGTGAGTTCATCTGTTACGGTCTCATCCATCAAGTTTTCTTCTCTGGCTCTCACTACCCCAGTACAGATACACACACACACACACACACACACACACACACACACACACAGAAGTGGGAAAGACTGGAAGACAGGACCTTGTCTTACGTATGTTTCTGTCCTCAATGCCCAGTACAGAGTCTATTATCTTAAGTAATCCATAAGTATCTGAGATGTGGATCCTCTATGTAAATCATTCATGGCTCCTCCCACTTATACTTCTGGGTCACTGTAAATATTTGAAAGTTATCATGTATTTTCTCAATTATATTTTCCTCCGGGTTGTCCTTCAGCTTACCTTGTATTAGCTGCACGGGCTCAATAAGCATCCATGACACAATGCTACTAGCTCAGTGCACATTGAAGGGTGAATGTTAGTGGCCTTTTTCTTGCCACCATCACCAAGTTTACAATTACAGCACTTCAACTATGATTACGGCTGCTAGTAAGAGCTACACCTCACTGGGTGCTTCCTACATACCAGGTGCTGTATCTGCACTTCAGATATGGCATTTCATTTAATCCTCACACCACCACCATGCTGGCCATTATGACGGTCTTCCACTTTCCATAGGAGGAAAATGAGGCTCAGAGAGGTTAAGAACCTTGCCCAAACAAGTGGCAGAGAGAGGATTCAAGTCCAGATCTCCAAAGTATGTGTTTTCAATCCTGGGTATCTATAACATTAGCAGAGTGCTCAGAACCATCAGTGCAGCAAAAAGGAAAAAGGGAAGTGGGGTGGTTTTGAATAGCGTGTGAATACGCACACCAAGATGAAGGCATTCTTTCATTTTTTCCCTTGGTCTATTGTTAAATGTACATATATAGTATTTCCCAATAAATTAGAAAACAGAAAAAATAAGTCATCAACCTTTTTTCTCTAAGTCAAGGAACATATAAATCTGACATATCCTTTATATCAGAATGTTGTGAACACAGGTACACGTATATATGTGTATATATACACCCACCACATATATGTAATATATACCCACACACACATACATACACATACATAAATCGTGACTAGACGCACATGGTAGTAAAAAGTGTGTTTTTAAAAAGCCACTAGGTACATCTTTAATAAAGCCTCACATGATGTAGGAACAAAATGAGTCCTGCAGTAGGGAACAAAACAAATTATTGGTATAGATCAATAGTTAATAACGGTTCAGTTACTAACATGGGGCATGTCAGAGTAACACAATGGGGAAATACACTTACAAGGAGAAAAACAGAAGAATAATTCAAAATAAATTACCAATGAATTGTTTTATGATAAAAGCATAAGTTTTGGAATGGTCTTTAAAAGACAAATTTAAAATGTTTGAATCAGGCTCAGTTTTGAAGCCTTTTTTTTTTTTTTTTTTTTTCTAATTGACTTTATTCTTTTCTCATTAAAAGAGCTGTTCCAGGCTGGGTACAGTGGCTCACGCCTATAATTCCAGCACTTTGGGAGGCCAAGGCCGGCAGATCACTTGAAGTTAGGAGTTCAAGACCAGCCTGGCCAATACGGTGAAACCCCGTCTCTACTAAAACTACAAAACTTAACAGGGCATGATGGTGCACATCTGTGATTCCAGCTACTCGGGAGGCTGAGGCACGAGAATCGCTTGAACTTGGGAGGTGGAGGTTGTAGTGAGCCTAGATCGCACCACTGCACTCCACCCTGGGCAACAAGTACGAGATTCTATTTCAAAAAAAAAAGAGCTGTTCCATCCCAAAAAGTTTTTATGATGACAGTTTTACTTTAGGGATTATTACCTCTGTGTATGAATATCTCAGTACAATTTTAAAACACCCAAGTTTTAAAATAACACACAAACTACTGTCGCCAAACCAAACTAGGTCCATTTGCCCTCAGGCAATGGAACGTCAAGCACCAAAGAACTGGGTTTTGGCAGCGAGAAAGGTTTATTGTGAGTAGACTGACAAGGCAACTGAAGGAAACGCTCAAATCTGTCTCCCTGACCTTGAGGCTAGGTCAGGTTTTATAACCATAGGGTAATGAGGATGATCTGACTTGCAATGAGGTGATGCTGGGAGGCGTGATCTGACTGGACCCTGCCATGGGGTGTTCGCTTCTTAATTCAGTCCCCACTCCTTAGTCCAAACACTTAGGTTCCTACATGCTTGGTTCATCTGGGCATGCTCAGGTTGTGTGACCTTCAACCTGGGGGGTCCATGAACTGAAAAACAACTCACAACAACTCACAACTCTGTGACATAAAAGTTGAATCAGATCGGTCTGATGACGTTATGCTACTTACTAAGTCTGTGTCAATAAAACTGTAAAAAACATAATCTTTAAAATCTTTCTTGCAGTTCTACCAGAAGAGATTTCATTCACATTTCCGCATCAAAAATGTCAGTTTCATAAAATTTCTGAGATACTAAGAAGCAAAATGACAAAGACAAAATGATCATAATCATTATAACAAAGCTCAGGTTTTTTTGGTTTTTTTGTTTGTTTGTTTTTGTTTTTTCTTGAGACAGAATTTCACTCTTGTCCAGGCTGGAGTGACCTGGCACAATCTTGGCTCACTGCAACCTCTGCCTCCCAAGTTCAAGCGATTCTCCTGCCTCAGCCTCCTGAGCAACTGGATTACAGGTGCCCATCACCATGCCCAGCTAATTTTTGTATTTTTAGTAGAGACAGGGTTTCGCCATGTTGGCCAGGCTGGTCTTGAACTCCTGACCTCAGGTGATTCACCCGCCTTGGCCTCCCAAAGTGCTGGAATTTTAGGTGTGGGCCACCATGCCAGGCCCAAAGCAGTCATTTAAATACAAGATTGTGACCAGCCAGAGTAACTGGTTTTCATTTTTGCTCTTCGATTGATAGATCATCATTGCATCTAGAGTCAAATTTGCGATATAGCTTTTCAGTTTTAACAATGCTAAGGCCCTATGTCAGTGTAATCAAGGGAAAGAATCTAAATTAGATATTAAAAACCTGAATCCAAATTCTGGTTGAATGCCATACTTATTATGATCAATGAATATAAATGGTGGCTCCACACACACTGTAGTAAATAATGTGCTTTTAAAAAGCCACCAGATAAATCTCTAATAATGCCTCCAATGACTTAGGAACAAAATGAGTCCTGCTGTAGGGAAGAAAGTGAATGATTGGTATAGATCAAATTGCCTACAAACATTGTGTGTCAACATTAATGTCAGTTCCTTGGAACCAATAGATTGCTCCTTAATTACTCCATGCTTCCAGAACCTGTAGTCCTCCTGACAGCTCATTTCACAGAGATGCATTTATTTTGAAAAAGTATACATAGCTACCAGACCGTCCACTCTGTCAACATAAGGGTTGGCCATAAAACCTGTTATATTTTACTCTGGGCAGCAATTATTTAATATCCCTCAACATATGTGTCAAACATGTAAGAAATTGCTCCAGGCTTTTCTACCTTTTCATTGCTTAAAAAAGTAGAAAACGCCCAACAATGAGGCCTTCGTAGAACCAGAATCATCGTAGAACCCGAGGCATCAAAAATATTAGTTGCATTGTGAAAGCCAAATAGGAGCAACTCATTCTTTAAAAAGAACACAATTAATAAACCGCATCTCCACTGACACCTAGTAAGTCTCCAGGAAGGTGTAAAGCCCCGGATTTATAAGACTAAGAAACATATTACAGGAATAAAACCCTAAACCACAAAAAGGTGTACTGTTTGCAACGGTTGTGGTCACTAGGGAATCCTGTTTCAACGCTGATGCTTCTCTGCCTTCCCTTTTTCTAAATCAGGTTAAATGGGGCTCCTCACGGCGGAGCTGTTCCTCCTGACCCTCTGACACCCCAAACTGGACTCTCCCCGGACTGATTACCTCATCACATGCTGCTGTCCAACCATGCAATTAACACGTCACCTGGCCCCCTAAGCCTGCAGATCGACCTGACTCATGCAATTCTTTTTGCTGATGTTTTAGAGACAGGGTCTTGCTCTGTTCCCCAGTCTGGAGTTCAGTGACACAGTCACCACTCACTGCAGTCTCGACCTTCTGGGCTCAAGCAATCCTCCCACTTCAGCCTCCTAAGTAGCTGGAACTATAAGCACCTGCCACTACACCCTGCTTTTTTTTTTTTTTTTTTTTTTTTTTTTTTAATGTTTTGTAGAGAAGGAGTCTCACTATGTTTCCAGGGCTGGTCTTGAAATGGATTTAAGCGATCCTCCCACCTCGGCTTACAGGCGTGAGCCACCGCGCCCAGCCTGCAGTTATTTATTTTCAGAGTTCGCTGGGGGCTGGCAGAAGAAATATTAACAAGGGCCCATATGAAAGGAGCAAGCAAGAATCCCTGGGAAGTGCTGGGAAAAATCAGGAGGAAGTGAGGCTGAAAGCCGAAGAAACCGGGGAAGGCTTCCTAGAGGGGTGGCTCTCAGAGCAAGATGTTTCCTCCCTGTTCTGCTCCCACATCCCACACCCCCTCATCTTCCTTACCACCTGCGTTAAAATGTGAGCAGTCTTTCTTTGGAGTTCTCTGACTCTTTCAGAGTTAAGACACGAAGAGATGGAATGAATGTGACCTTTTTAGCCTCCTTTCCTCTCTTCTCTACTAGCCGGTTGCTTTCCAGCCCAGCTCTGCTCATTTCCCTGCCTCAGGACCCTTTCACATGCTGGCGCTTCCCATCCAAGCCCAGATCACACCTCCAGGAAAGGTCTGCGGCTGAGTAAGTGCCCTGCTCTTCCCCACCTGCTCTAGGACTGCAGATCCTAGAGAGAGGTTGCACATCTTGCCCTGAAAGCCACCCGTCTAGGAAATCTTCCTGGCTTCTTCAGCTTTCAGCCTCACCTCCTCCTGACTTTTCACAGCACTTTCTGGGAACTCTTGCTTCCTCCTTTCATACATGCCCTTGTGAGCATTTCCTCTGCCAGACCACAAGCTCCTCCAGAGCAGTGTCTGACCACCCAGGAGGAACTCAGCAAATCGTAAATAGTTTAATTTGTCCAGATACGTTTCTGTTTTTAAAAAACAGTTGTCAAAACTTCATCTTTTGCCAACTGCCTGACTCAGAAGACGTTAATGTTCATTTGTTTGTTTGTGTTTATTTGTTTGTTTGTTTGGAGACAGTGTCTTGCTCTGTTGCCCAGGCTGGAGTACAGTGGCGTGATCACAGCTCACAGCAGCCTCAATTTCCCAGGCTCGAGGAATCCTCTCACCTCAGCCTCCCGAGTAGCTGGGGACTACAGACGTGCACCACCATGCCTGGCTAAATTTTGTATATTTTGTAAAGATGGGGTTTCACCATGTTGCCCAGGTTTTGAACTCCTGAGCTCAAGCAATCAGCTGGCCTCGGCCTCCCAAAGTGCTGGGATTACAGGTGTGAGCCACCACGCCCGGCCCAGAAGATGTTGATCTTTACAGGCAGCTTTCCTGAAACCTGTTTATTAATACAACTCTTCCTTGCAAAATTAAGTGTGGGGAAAAGCGTTCTTTCCCTGTCTCTTTCCATCCCTTCCCCATTTCAAGCTCTATCCTGTACGTTGCAACAAATGTTCAATATGGAGCTTCTCTTTTAACCAGTCTGATGCCTTGTATGGTTTGTTTTTCCCTTTTTACTTAAGTGTGTGCACATAAAAAAGCAACGAAATACCCCACTGAGCAGAAATGTAAACACATCTGCTGTTTGTGTTCTGAAAAACTAATTAATAATACATCTCTTCATCTTGTCTGATGCATCCATATACATCGTGCCTTGCTCTAGGAGCATTCTGGAGCCGATGATCACTGCCATATCTTACAGCACCTATTTCAATTTTGTGTGATTAGTAGCAAGGGAAGGACCACATTGAAAGAGGAGGTCTCTAGCCCCAGGTAGACACAAAAATGTGTTGAGTATAGACCTTCTATTCACCTTTCAAGCAGTAATTTCATTGATGAGAGTTTTCTTTATACATCAGGGTGTTGCTGGCAAGACAGTTTTCCTGGGTCATGCAAAAGGACTAAAACTCAATTTGCAAAGCAAATATTATGTAGCTTAATCTCAACTTTCTATATTTGTACTGTTGCTATAGGCAAGTCATTAATCTGGGTATGCCTCAGCTTTTTCATTTGTAAAATGAGGATGGCCTACATGATTTTCAAGGGCTCTTTCAGATAGGATAGCCTATATGGTTCTTTGCATTTAGAAACAAGCCTCATGAGAAATAAAAACACATGGTGAGTGATTTGTCACTTGCTTACTTGTTTTCAAAAATAGTAAGTTTGGGTTGTTCAGATAACATAAAAGCATAACAGAAAATTAAATCACTGATGATTTCTCCTGTAAAATATAGTCTAAAAAAGTTTGATGCTAACTGGTTATTACCATTTAGTTAGCTAACAATATTATAGCCTATAGCTAGGTAATATTTTCTAGAGCTTTCACAAATTGCACCCAAGCACCACAAATTCTACAGTCTTAGTTATCACAATGAATGACATGCTCAATGATGTGACAATGCAGCAGTTCAGGGAGAAGAAGCCTCCAGGCAGCAGCAAGGGCTATGCAAGATGGCAGCCTCTCCCAGGAGATGCTGCTTCCTGTGGGCTGTCTGTGCAGATTTGACTCTGGAGTTTTGGAAAACTGAGTGAACTAGAATCATGGTGGTAATTTATGTATGAGGGATAAACATAAGAATCAACAAGTCCGGCACTGGGCACGGTGGCTCACGCCTGTAATACCAGCACTTTGGGAGGCCGAGGTGGGTGGATCACTTGAGGTCAGGAGTTCGAGACTGACCAACATGGTGAAACCCTGTCTCTACTAAAAAATACAAAAATCAGGCTAGGTGAGGTGGCTTACGCCTGTAATCCCAGCACTTTCGGAGGCTGAGGTGGGCAGATCACCTGAGGTCAGGAGTTTGAGACCAGCCTGACCAACATGGAGAAACCCTGTCTGTACTAAATATATAAAAAATTAGCCGGGTGTGGTGGTGCATGCCTGTAATCCCAGCTACTCAGGAGGCTGAGGTAGGAGAATTGCTTGAACCTGGGAGGCAGAGGTTGCAGTGGGCCGAGATTGCACCATTGCCCTCCAGCCTGGGCAACTAGAGCGAAACTCCATTTCAAAAAAAAAAAAAAGGCGTCCAGGCGCGGTGGCTCAAGCCTGTAATCCCAGCACTTTGGGAGGCCGAGACGGGCGGATCACGAGGTCAGGAGATCGAGACCGTCCTGGCTAACACGGTGAAACCCCGTCTCTACTAAAAAATACAAAAAAACTAGCCAGGTGAGGTGGCAGGCGCCTATAGTCCCACCTACTCAGGAGGCTGAGGCAGGAGAATGGCGTTAACCCGGGAGGCGGAGCTTGTAGTGAGCTGAGATCCGGCCACTGCACTCCAGCCCGGGCAACAGAGCGAGACTCCGTCTCAAAAAAAAAAAACTTAGCAGGGCATGGTGGCAGGTGCCTGTAATCCCAGCTGCTCGGGAGGCTGAGGCAGGAGAATCTCTTGAACCCAGGAGGTGGAGCTTGCAGTGGGCCGAGATCACACCATTGCACTCTGGCCTGGGCAACAGAGCAAGATTCTGTCTCAAAAAAAAAAAATCAACAAGACTGGAGAAAACCTTTCCTATACACCTTACTAATACCTTATTATGCACCCCCAGCCTGGTCTCCAAATCAGAATACTCAACAGTCTTCCTCTTCATCCAGGTCTCCTCCACCTAAATCTGACACAAGTGCCACAGACTTGGCAATTCCACAAATAAACACACCATGTTCCCCTTTGCAATGAGATTCTGTCATTTGCAACAACATGGATGGAACTGGAGGTCATTATGTTAAGTAAACCATCTCCCAAACCATCTCCCAGTCCTGTCCAGTGCCATGGGGCATCACTATCACCACCCAGTCATTCTCATCTCATCCTATTCCCCATGTCCCACACCCACTCATTCCACAAAGGAATCAGGGCCAAAGCGCATGCACACACTGTACCCAAGAGAGAGAGACGTGCACAGGAGAGATGAACAGGGTGACCAACTGTCCTGGGACTGACTATCCCAGTTTTAACTCTGAAAGTCTCACATTGCAGAAAGCTCTGTATCCTGAGCAAACCAGAACAGCTGGCAATCCTGGAGGGAAGGAATTTGAGAGCACAGGGATGGCTTCCTGGAAGAGATGACATGCAGAAGAAGAGAAGGGGACGCAGTATACAAAAGCATGGAATGGAGGAATCGGTGGTGTGTGTTACTGGACTGTGCCATCTGAGGCATGGAGGGATGGCCAGAGGGTCTAGAAAGGTAGGCAGGGGCTAGATCTTGGAGATACATACCATATCTTGACTACATACCACTGTCGGTTTTTCACATAAGTGAAATAATCAGATTTGCATTTTTAGGCAGGTGTTTGAGACTGGACCTCAACATTGATGAACAACATTGATGGCTAGAAACAGGTGCTAATACTATTTTTAAATTGTCGATAACTTCTTTACTATGATTCCAGGGGTAGGAACTAGAATTTGTCTTGGTGACAAATTATTCCTCTGTTTTGGAAGGAATTCAGTTGGGCTCTCTCTTAGTCAAGCTTTTGTAAAATAAGTACTCATTTGTCCTTGGCACAACACGGGATATTGGCAAAATAACACAGATACGGAGCCAATCGCAGGGGTGAAGAGGACCATTGAGCCTGTGGTTTCCCAGTCAGAGATTTAGGATGTTGAATCCGAATGCAGCCCTATCTGGTTTCAGACGTCCCCTCCAGGATGAAAAGATTATACCCATCTTGGCTGGGCACACTGGCTCATGCTTGTAATCCCAACATTTTGGTAAGCCAATGCAGGAGGATCACAATTTAGATATCCATCTCATCAGTTAAAACTATGCCCTCACACCAGACCACGTAGCCTATAGTACACTAAAATAAGTTAGCATTTTTTTAAATAAATCTTGTTATTGGTACACGTTTATTGTATTAGGAGATTTTGTGTTGCAAATGGCAATGTAAAGGAAATATAAACACTTTAAATATTTTTCAATTGTTTAATATACCAGGAGCTTCAAAAGATGGAAATGGTCTAGATGCCCCTCAAATCCGGAAAGGACTTGCAAAGGAGTATGCATCCAGAGACAGGAGGAATCTGTGACCATCATTTGCAATCTACATTATCTATATGTGTATCTCTTAAGCATACATTATTTCATTTTGCCTGTTTTTATACTACATATCAATAAAATCTGGATGGATTCTGTTGTCTTCTTTCAGCATTATGTTTTTTAATATTTATCCATGTAAATAATGTAATTTTTTTTTTTTTTAAGGCAGAGCCTGGCTCTGTCGCCCAAGTTGGAGTGCAGTGGCACGATCTTGGCTCACTGCAACCTGCACCTCCTGGGTTCAAGTGATTCTCCTACCTCAGCTTCCCGAATAGCTGGGATCACAGGCGCCCACCACTATCCCCAGCTAATTTTTGTATTTTTAGTAGAGACGGGGTTTCACTATATTGGCCAGGCTGGTCTCAAACTCCTGGCCCCAAGTGATCTATCCAACTCAGGCTCCCAAAGTGCTGCGATTACAGGCATGAGCCACCGCGCCCAGCTAATTTATCTATTTTTAACTGTTGCATAGCATGCCACTGTATGAACATGTATGAATGCATTTATTCATTCTACTATTAACATTTGAGTTGTTTCCAGTTTTCTGTTTCTTGTGTGTTTATGTTAGTACGTGTGTGTGTTATTAATATGAACGATGGTTCTGTGAATATTCTTGTACATGTCTATCATTCAATACTTACAAGAGTTTCTCTGAAGTGAACACTCAGGAATGGTTTGCTGAGTGATGGCTATGTGAATATTCAGCCTTCTAACATAATCTCAAACTATTTTACAAAGTGATTGTACCTATTTATACAGCTAACATCAATGGATTGGAATTCCCCTCAGTCATACTTGCTATCGTCCAACTTTTTAACTTTTTCCAGTTGGCAGATGTGGAATGGGCCATTCAGCTTTCCTCGTTTCTGCAAATCTATTCATATTTTGCCCACTTTCTCACTGGGATGTTTTTCTTTTTCTTACTGATTTGTAGGGATTTTCCATATTCTGGAAACTAATTTCTTGACAGTTACACGATTTCTAAATATCTGCTCCCTGTTTGAGGTTTTTTCATTGTAATTATGGTATATTTTAATGAATAAAAATTGCTAAATCGGTATCAATTTTGTACTTCATAGTTTTCACTTTCTGTCTTGTTAGAAATACTTCTTTACTCTAATTCCTAGAGATATTATTCTGTGTTTTCTTCTACATGTTGTATAGTTTTTAACTTTTCACATTTTTATCTTTAATGAATCTGGGAATTCATTTTCATATATTTTAGGTAAATTCTGCCTTAGAACAGAAATACAATTTCCATTTGTTAAATGTGGGATACTCCATTTCTTTCCACGTTGATTTATAATGCCCAAGCAGGACAAAATTGAGTTTCTATATGCAACAGATCTGTTTCTGAGCTCTTTGTGCTAATTCACTGGCTTATTTCCAGATCAATGTAACAGCCATCATGTGAAAGGCAAAACCATAAAATTAGAAAACATAATATGCATTCTTTTTTTTTCTTCAACTTTTAAGTTCAGGGGTACATGTGCAGGGTGTGCAGGTTTGTTACATAGGTAAACGTGTGCCATGGTGGTTTACCGCACAGATCATTCCAACACCCAGGTATTAAGCCCACCGTCCATTAGCTATTCTTCCTGATGCTTTCCCACCAACCACAGGTGCCCAGTGTGTGTTGTTCCCCACCATGTGTCCATGTGTGGAAAATGTAATATGTATTCTTAACCTGCCAATATCTAACGTTAATCTGTATGTTTGCTGTTTTCCTAAACAGTTGCACACTTTAGAACAATTTAACTCTATTCATCCCCTTCCAGCTCTCATCTACTTTAATTCCATATAGTTTTTCTTCTCAATAGATATATTATTTTATAGCCAATATTTGTCTTTACATTTACATTTGGTCACATGCTTAGCACCTTATTTGTTTATTATTTTCATTCTTTTATGCATGTCAGAACTTTCATCTGGAATCATCTTCCTTCTGCTTAAAATACATTCTTTCAGATTGCTCTTAGTGAAAAGTTAGAAGTTGATGGCAAATTCAGTTTTTTAAATCTTGAAAATGGCTTTATTTTATCCTCTTTCAAATATAATGTTACCGAGTCAGAAAATTCTGGAATGGCAGTTATTTCCTCCCAGCACATTGAAGATTCTATTCCATTTCCAGTGTCCATTGTTGCTTTTGAGGAGTCAGCTATCAGTCTAACCACCATTCCTTTGCTGGTGATTTATTTTCTATCTGCTTGTAATTATCTGGTTTTCTGCCTCAATGTGTGTAGTGATTTATTTTTATTCCTTTTGCCTGAAATTCATTAGGTCTCCTTAATCTGAGAACTTGGGTTTTTTTTCTTTTTAACAATTCTATAAAATTCTCACTTTTTATTTTGTTGAATGTTTTCTTATTCTCTCTTGTCTTCTCCTGGAACTCTGATTAGACATATTTAGACCTTCTAATTCTAGCCCTCATGCCTCTTGACTTCCTCCTTCGTCACTTAGTTGCATTCTGGAAAATTTCCTCAGAGCTACATTTTGTTCAATAATCCTAGTTTAATCTATTCCTGGACTCATCCACTGAACTTGTAATTTTAATGGCATTATTTATTTCCTCTGGTTTGTGTTTCAGATCTGCTTGGTACTTACTCCAATTTTCAAGTTTATTTTATTTTCTAAAAGAATTTATATTTATATTCTTCATCCAATCATTCTATAGCCACTATGAGACAATAAACAAATCCACCCAACTCATCAAAACACAGCTGAGAATTACCAAATAAGTACAAACAAAAACCTAAATATGACAGATTAACTGTGCCGAATACAATGATGTAAGTTTACTATATATCAACCTCCTTGTACCCATCTCCTCATTTCAACAAATAACTCAGGGCCAAACTTCCAACTTCCTTCACCTATACTTCTGCCCTCCTTCTCCCTGTCTGAACAAGACACCACTCCACAGACTGCAGGTTCTACGTCTATCATATGCCACTGCAATAGCTTGGTCATGGTAGAAAAAAAAGAAGAAAAAAGTTGAAAGTCCTCTGAAAACTGTAGTGCTTACAATAGTCTTCCCAACTACTGGCCATACTTAATATTAATCATTAACACTCTCAGTAGAGTGTCTCAGAGGTCAAAATGTCCCTTCTACTAGCTACAAGGAAGTTGGGATCTAATAAGTATTTATTTACAGATGCAGTCCCTCAACAGCCTGAAATATCAGGGGCTCTAAATTCATGACTTTGTGTATGAACAAGGGTCAATAGGATCTTTATTCAGTCCTCAAGATATAACTCAGAAAAATGAATTGCTGTGAAAAACTCACTTGATTTCCCGTGGTCACATTATAAGATCAAATAATCTACGAAATACAAAACTCAGTGACATAGAGAAGCCAGCAAATTCTCTTGCCCTTACATAAACAGGTGGAGACCTTTCCAGTAGAATTTTTTCTCCTCTAACAAATTAGTAGATTGAATGACTATACCTCATAATAACAACACTATTGTATCATATTTTAGTTTAAATTTAAAACCTCAAAAACTTATCAAAACTAGCCAAAGAGTTCTGGAATAAGAAATAGACTGATTTCTCAAAAAAAAAAAGAAAATTTGACTGGGCCGGTGCAGTGGCTCACACCTGTACTGCCAGCACTTTGGGAGGCTGAGGTGGGCAGATCATGAGGTCAAGAGATCAAGACCAGGGTGGCCAACATGGTGAAACCCTGTCTCTACTAAAAATACAAAAATCAGCTGAGCGTGATGGTGCCCTCCTGTAATCCCAGTTACTCAGGAGGCTGAGGCAGGGGAATCTAGTGAACCCAGAAGGCGGAACTTGCAGTGAGCCGAGATTGCGCCACTGCACTCCAGCCTGGTGACAGAGCCAGACTCTGTCTCAAAAAAATTGGCTGAACACACGGGCTCACACCTGTAATCTCATCATTTTGGGAGGGTGGGGTAGGAGAATCACTTGAACTCAGGAGTTTGAGTCCAGCCTGGGCAACATAGTAGAATCCCATTTCTGTCAAAAAAAATAATAAAAATAATAAAAATAAAATAAAAATAAAAATTATCTAGGCATGGTGTGCATGCCTATAGTCCCAGCTACTTGGGAGGCTGAAGCAGGAGGACCACTTGAGCCTGGAAGGTCAAGGCTGCAGTGAGCTGTGATTGTGTCACGGCATTCCAGCCTGGGTAACACAGTGAGACCCTGTCACAAAATAAAAATAAAATTGAAAACAAATAAAAATGGGAGTTTTAACTCTTTGATATAAACATAACTAGGTCCAGCCATAAGGAAGAATTGCCCTACAAAAGAGAACAAATATCATCCTGTTTAACAACCACACTTATGTTCTTTTCTAATTATAAAGCTAACTATTGATTTAATAATGCTTCTGGCCAGGCAAGGTGGCTCACGCCTGTAATCCCAGCACTTTGGGAGGCCAAGGTGGGCAGATCACAAGGTCAAGAGATCGAGACCATCCTGGCTAACAAGGTGAAACCCCATCTCTACTGAAAATACAAAAAAATTAGCCGGGCGTGGTGGTGGGCACCTGTAATCCCAGCTACTCGGGAGGCTGAGGCAGGAGAATGGCATAAACCCAGGAGGCGGAGCTTGCAGTGAGCCGAGATCACAGCCACTGCACTCCCGCCTGGGTGACAGATAGAGACTCCGTCTCAAAAATAAATAAATAAATAAATAATGCTTCTACACACCTTGATCATGTGTTAGCATATGAAACTCTTGGCTGAGACCAACTTACTATAAAACTTGTGTAATTTAAATAGTATAATTTTCCAATGACTTTAATCTAACAACCTCCTCCTACCCCATTAATCAACACAAAAAGCAATTCA
The DNA here is from genome assembly GCF_002776525.5 of Piliocolobus tephrosceles. Lineage (NCBI taxonomy): Eukaryota > Metazoa > Chordata > Mammalia > Primates > Cercopithecidae > Piliocolobus > Piliocolobus tephrosceles. Next base: position 49,768,396 of record NC_045449.1, on the reverse strand, counting down.
TCTTTGAATATATGTGTAAAGAACATAGTTCATGTGTTTATAAAAAGTTCTTCTCTGCTACTGAGTTTAGTTGTGACATCTATTAACAAAGTAATTTATAACTCTAATAAGTTAGCAAGGTCTTCTTGCTACCAGTCCAGTTACTGGTGGTGAGTACTCAGTATTGGCTGATGAATACATGAATGGATAACAATGTAAGAGCTGTCCACACATATATCATAAAATGCATAAAGTAGATCCCATTTTATCTCAATTTTTATTTCTGTGATATAACTGAGATAAAATCAAACACAATGTATTATTTTAAAGTATATTGTTCATAAGAGAGAAATAATGTGATCTGACCTTATTTTAGAAGAAAGTTGTGTGTAAAAAAATTTAAACTCAAAAGTAAAAAAGCCACTGGTTTCTAAAAGCTCAAAAAAAATTTTTTTAAGTGACTGGCTTTCAGAACAACAGCAACAACAAATAAGCCTCTAAAATAAGACAAGTAAATTCCAATTTTTTATTTTTGCATTTACTTGCTTGCTTGCTTTATATACAAAGCTCAATTCCATTAAAGTATCAGGATGACAATTAATTAGATGTTTTTAGTGACTTTTCCAATCTCTTCTACTTAACTTGATTAAGGAAGTGATTTACTTGCTTCATGGGAGGTGTGAATTCTCAGCCAGGGAGTTTGAATGAAGGGAAGCAAGTGACTCAGGCATTTATTGGGTGCTTACAATCAGATTCCCACCGGTGAGATCACGCCCATGTGTCTGGAGGTCCACAGGCAAGCAGCTGCCTCCAGCCCAACCCTGGATGCTAAGTGTAGTCCCAAGGCCCCGCCTGCCCCACTTCCTATACATACAGCCATTCATGCTGTGATTGTGGGGACATACAAGGAAGATCAGGCTTCCGTGGAAGCTTCTGCAATTAAAATCCACTGGGGATTCTAGAAGGAGCACCTGTAAGTAGCTTCCAGATGGATGGGGTAGAGTCTGTCTCATGGTGGGTGTTAAGCTGGCCTTATACAAAAGAGGAGACCCATCCTGGTACCATGCCAGGTGCAAAGCACTGTGCAATTTATTCTAAGTGTCTTGGTAACAGGACTTGAAGCCAGGCAGTGACTGGAAACCTAAAATGCATTATTTAGTCATAGAACATTAGAAATAGAAAGAAAATAACCTCCCAAATCATCTAGTCCATCACTCAGCTAAATTCATTTAATTCATATCCCCAAACTATATCTCCAAATGTACAATGGTTTCATTCCTGGTTTAGGGATTCGAGGCTTTGTGTTTGTACAAAATATTTTAATAGTCTTATAAAATAAGATGTCCAAAACAGAATAAACTTAAAAGCCAAACACAAGTAAAGCATGAAAAAGAGGTTCTGAAGAACAACTCCTCAATACAAATAAACCATTGTCCTTTATCTCCATTGTGACTTTCAGTTATATAGGCACATCTGCCTTTTTACATGCCTAAAATATACATGAGGATTATAAATATTCTTTATGTGTATGTTAGGATGAAAAAAACCTGCCAAGGCAGGTGCATGGGCTAAAAGAATACACCTTCCTGTTTCCTTTTGTTACCTGTTTAATTAAAAAAAAAGAAGTTGCCCCTGATAAAAGCCTCCAATAAATGCCTCTAGTGCTATTTTCTGGAATTGAGTTAAACATATTAACATATTGTTATACAAAGCGGGGTGGGGGGGGCATGGAAGCAAGGCAAGGTGGACTGTGGTGCCAATCCTAGTGACATGTCAGCAGAGGAGGAGTTTCTTGCCTGTGGACTTCATAAAAGGCTAGCTCAACACCCTCCATGAGACACACTCTGCCCCAACCATCCTGAAGCTACAGGTGCTCCCTCCTGGAATACCCAATGGATTTCAGTCGCAGAAGCTTCCACAGAAGCCTCAGCAACTCCTTGCAGGCCCCTGTAGTCAGTACAGTGGGCATGCAGCGCCTCGGGATGACACCCAGCGTTTATGGGGGTGCTGGAGGCCGAGGCATCCGCATCTCCAAATCCAGACACACGGTGAACTATGGGAGCGACCTCACCGGCGGCAGGGACCTGTTTGTTGGCAATGAGAAAATGGCCATGCAGAACCTAAATGACCGTCTAGCGAGCTACCTAGAAAAGGTGCGGACCCTGGAGCAGTCCAACTCCAAACTTGAAGTGCAGATCAAGCAGTGGTACGAAACCAACGCCCCGAGGGCTGGTCATGACTATAGCGCATATTACAAACAAATTGAAGAGCTGCGAAATCAGGTGAGAGATGACGCCTGTGTTTCTGTTTCCTAGTCTGTGTTTAGCTGAAAGTTAAATCAAGAGGTTATCTATGTTAGGTAGGTCCAAATGGACGTTGTAAAGCAAATTAGGCTAAAATGTTACATCTATAAAAATTCTTTCATCTACCTTTAGACTGTATAATAGGATGGCCTTAAATCATGCTATTTTTAATGTTTAATATAATTATATACAAAATATGAACATTTTATCCTCGGAATAAAATAAATCTTTGTCACAGCTTACCACATCAGGGCTAAATGTATAGTGAGCAATCTTTCTGAAAAGAGCTAAAAATTAATTATGTGATAAATCTCTCTTAGTTTTTCATCTAGTCCTCAAGTTTTGAAACCCCAGTCAATTCAAAGACTTTTCTCCTTTTATTTAAGTAAATATTATAATATGACTATTAGAATACTGTACTGCAGATTTAAATAACAAAGTGATTCTGGGTGGAAACAGTGTGGCAGGAATATGGGTCTTAATGATGCCTGGATTTTTAAGTGCCCTGTTTAATAATATGACCATCAGCATCAAGCAAGTTCAGAAACTACTTCTACAGTAATAAAATGTTCTATTGCCCCCAATTCATGTTTATTGCAATCATATCACAACCTCCTCCTATGTCATCAAAAAAAGGGTGGAGCTCTGTATTTTATCAGTTGCATGGAATAAAAGCAGAAGACTTTGCTCCTAATTGAAAATTTCATATACGACACAGAGCACTTGCCTGGAATTAAAGTTCCTATCTAATCAAGAAAAGTGTTCACTGTCATTTCTGTGTTAAGATTCATACTCCTTTAGAGTAAAGCCCATTTACTTACCAGCAAGTCTATTTTTCTTGAGTTGTGCTAAACATCAGGGCAATTTGATTCGGACTCTATGGGAAGTTGCTTTGGAATTTTAGAAACTATGGGTGTGTGAAGCAATGGTATTTAAATTGCCCTTCCGGAATAAAGTTCATCCTTCTTACGCTCTTACTAAAAATGTTCGAACCACACCTGTCTCATGTTTCTGACTCTACTTTGGCTCATCTCAAATACACAGACACAGGCCATCCGTCCCATTGAGCTAGACAGTCCCAACCACAGGGAGCAGCCCTCTCCAAAACTGGATCCACTGAAAGAGAAATATCATTGCAACATCTTCTGCAAGTAGATTTTTCATCTATATGCATCCATCATGCATTTAGTTCTTTTATGCATCATGTTCTTTCATTCAGCCAATACTGAATGACACTAACTAGGTGCTGGGCACCATGCTAGGCACGGAGGAATAGTATGGTGGACACAGTGTGATTTATGAGGAAACAGGGATGGACAGAGGGACCAGCACACAGGGGGATAATGAGAGCACAGGCAGATCATCCAGTTCAGTTTTGAGAGCATCTGTAAAGGCTCCTTTGAAGCAATGTTGTCGAACCTGAGACATGAGGGAGGAATGGGAGCTCACCAGACCAGAGGGGCTAAAAGAAAGGTTCTAAGCCGAAACATCAAAGGCGAGGCACTCATTAAGGTCTGATGACTCAAGTTGAGTTAAATTCTCCTTCTGTAAAATCACAAGAAAGTAGACCAAACCCTGGGGAATCTAGGGTTGCATTTTATGACTCTATTATGTTAAACACCCATGTCATTATTTTTTCTATATTTTCTTGTAGAAATGCCTGAAATAAACATCATTTTTGACATAATAGTCACTGCAGCTGGAGATAAACTAAATCCTTGTAAACACCTATTCGATTGAAAATGTCATTCTTGGCTGGGCGCAGTGGCTCACGCCTGTAATCCCAGCATTTTGGGAGGCCGAGGCGAGTGGATCACCTGAGGTCAGGAGTTCAAGACCAGCCTGGCCACCATGGCAAAACCCCATCTCTACTAAAAATGCAAAAATTAGCCGGGCATGGTGGCGGATGCTTGTAACCCCAGGTACTCGGGAGGCTGAGGCAGGAGAATCGCTGGAACCTGAGAAGCAGAGGTTACAGTGAGCCAGGATCCCACCATTGCACTCCAGCTGGGGCAACAGAGCAAGATTCTGTCTAAATAAATAAATAAATAAATTTTTAAAAAACAAAATGTCTGTCTTTCTCATGTATTTTCCAGATTAAGGATGCTCAACTGCAAAATGCTCGATGTGTCCTGCAAATTGATAATGCTAAACTGGCTGCTGAGGACTTCAGACTGAAGTAGGTTCCCTAATACGTGGCAAAAGTTTCTGAAAAAGAATTCCTTTAGTAGTCCTTCCAGATAATCAGCTTTCCATGTCATTGTTGGTAAAGGAACCACGGTTCAATGTTTCCAGAATCCTGAAGCCTAAAGGAGATTGGAAGCTGCGTGTTAGAGGCTAGCCCAGCACTCAGGGATGACCTTCTCTCTCTTGATCCCTTGGCATGTAACTGAACACCTCCAGTAACTACTATTCTCTTTGTTATTACTGGTTGCTAATTTTTTTTTTTTTTTTTTTAGTAGCTGGTATCTACCTTTTAACCCACTAAACCTAATTCTGCCCTTTGGAGTAATAAGAAAGCAATTTACAGTTCTCCTTCTCCCTAAGTGCCTTTCTGTTATCTAAAGAGAGTCTTATGTCTACCCTTGGTGATTCTCCAAGTAATTCTCCATGTTCGTTCAAGTACCTGCAAGTGAACCCAAGTTCCAGGGGTGACTCTTGATGATTTCTGGTTTGCCAGTGTTTTACAGGATGGTCTGGCCAAGCAAAGAATCAGGACCAATCTATAATAATTAACCGAGTGTGGTGGCACATGTCTGTAGTCCCAGCTACTTGGGAGGCTGAGGCAGGAGTATCACTTGAACCTGGGAGGCGGAGGTTTCAGTGAGCCGAGATCATGACATTGCCCTCCAGCCTGGGTGACAGAGTGAGACCTTGTCTCAAAAAGAAAAGAGAAGAAAAAATTGTGTTCACTTTCTCGGTAGTCATCACAGCACATGTGACCAGAGCTGTTCCTTACAAACAGCTTCCACACTAGGGCGTCTTCATCCTGAATTTGTACAATGCATTAACACCAAAAAGCCCTTTGTGGTTAGAAGAGTAGCCTTTTAATGCTCCAAGAGACTAACTAGAAGGAAATAGGAAATCAAATCCAAAGATTAAAGCAGTAAAAATGCATTAGTTCCAATCTTACCTAGCACTGAGTGTCCCATTGCATTGTCACTTTTTAAAGCTGGATATTTTAGGAAATTGGGCAGGGCATGGTGGCTAATGCCTATAATCCAGCACTTTGAGAGGCTGAGACAGGCGGTTTGCTTGAGTCCTGGAGTTTGAGAACAGCTTGGGCAACATGGCGAAACCACGTCTCTACACAAAAATACAAAAAAAGTAGCTGGGTGTGGTGGCATACACCTGTGGTCCCAGCTACTTGGGAGGCTGAGGTGAGAGGATTGCTTGAGCCCAGGAGGTTGAGGCTGCAGGGAACCATGATTGCACCACTGTATTCCAGCCTGGGTGACAGAGTGGTACCCTGTCTCAAACACACACACACACACACACACACACACACACATATATATAGTGAGAGAGACAGAGAGAGTATGTAAGATTGTAGAGGAGGATGTAGAGCTGTTTGAGATAAGTCACTTTGGATGCCTCAGTTCATAAAGTTATAAAAATAAATTGATCATGTACATTCATTAAGTAAAAGTATTTAATATCAATAATGAGAACCCTTTGCCAACACAATAATTAACACAATTTAATTTCTTGTAAGATAAATTCTAGAATTTAGAAGTGCTCAAAATTATTTCAGATTGCCTTTTTCCAGTCACTCCAAATTATAGAGATTATATTATTGGGCAAATTGTCTGATTCCTAGGTTCTTACGTACATTTCATGAATGTATAAAGACAGACATTATAAAGTATTGAAATTGATCTCCTCATAAGCCACATTTAAAAACCTATCTTATTATATTAGATTCTCTCTCTTATAATGGCTTCAGAAGGACCAGTTATCTCTGTATACTAATTAATTCCCAGGTATGAGACCGAGAGGGGAATACGCCTAACAGTGGAAGCTGATTTCCAAGGCCTGAATAAGGTCTTTGATGACCTAAGCCTACATAAAACAGATTTGGAGATTCAAATTCAAGAACTGAATGAAGACCTAGCTCTCCTCAAAAAAGAGCATCAGGAGGTGAGAAAATATTCAGAAGTAGTATTGGAAACGATGGAATGGTTCTATATAATAATAATAATAGGAGAAGCAGGAGAAACAGGAGAAGGGGGAAGAGTTGGTGGTGGTAATGACAGAGATGACGATGATGACAATAGTGATACAAGCCCTGCCTTCTTTTCATAATGTTGTTGTAGGTTAAATGACCTAGAGCAGTACCTGGACCACAATGAGCCCAACACAAGTTATTATTTTATTTCTTTTTTACTCATTGCCAATGAAAGAGGTCATGAGACTTCTTATGTCTTTTCTGCCCAACCTTATCTGAGAATGTGCTTCAGACTAAAATCAATCAGAATTTTCACTTTCATAGGAAGTCGATGGTCTATACAAGCATCTGGGCAACACTGTCAATGTGGAGGTTGATGCTGCTCCAGGCCTGAACCTTGGTGCCATCATGAATGAAATGAGGCAGAAGTATGAAGTCATGGCCCAGAAGAATCTTCAAGAGGCCAAAGAACAGTTTGAGAGACAGGTAACCGCACAATTGTAAAGTGTGAGCAAATGTGTAGAAGCTTTCCTCCAGAAAGAGATAACTCAGTTTCTTCTTCATTTGTTCATTCTTTCTTTCTCTTTCTGTCTTTTCTTTCTTATTTCCATCCCTCAACTATTTTTTTTTTACTCTTGGCACTTTATAGACTGCAGTTCTGCAGCAACAGGTCACAGTGAACACTGAAGAATTAAAAGGAACTGAGGTTGAACTAACAGAGCTGAGACGCACCTCCCAGAGCCTCGAGATAGACCTCCAGTCCCATCTCAGCATGGTAAAGCACATCTAACTTCTCTTTCTCAATCCAGTATGTGTTCACTAAAGTCCTCTGTTAGGAACTTAGAAATGCAAAGACCTACAATAAATAACCCTTCCCCTTGCAGAGCTGGCAGGGAAAGAGGCCAAACAACTGATTATAATCAAAGGACTGAGAGAAATCAAGGAAAGGGCAATGTACTGCATGAATGCAGAGGAAAGAGTAAATCTGGAAGATTTCACAGGGAAAGTGGCATTTAAACCAGATATTTTTATAACTTTTAAGTTCAGGGGTAATATGCAGATTTATGATATAGTTAAACTTGTGTCATGGGAGTTTGTTGTACAGGTTATTTCATCACTCAGGTATTAAGCCTAATACCCATTTGTTATTTTTCCTGATCCTCTCGCTCCTCCTACCCTCCAGCCTCTGTTAGGCCCCTGTGTCTGCTATTCCCCTGTATGTGTCCATTATACCAGATCTTAAAATTTAAGATACAATTTTAAGCTGGAGAATGAACTAGAGACATTCCAGGTCAAGCAAACCAGCCAGCCCATGACAAATTATGCTGTGGTACCCAGAATCCCTCAAACCACAGTGGCCTGCAGCCACAATACTACATCCATTATGACATTTCCTTTCCAAGGGCAAGGCTAAAGGGGTAGGCCCTACCTAGGAGCAGCCAGTGTTCTGGCAGAAAGAAAAGAGCAATGGTTGGGCCACTTGATAGCACTTAAAGCTTCTCCTTAGAAAAAGCATTTGTCCTTTGGTAGGCCAAGGCAGGAGGATCACTTGAGGTCAGGAGTTCGAGACCAGCCTGGCCAATATGGTGAAACTCCATCTCTACTAAAGACACAAAAATAAGCTGGGCATGATGGCGTGTGCCTATAATCACAGCTACTGGAGGCTGAGGCAGGAGAATCGCTCGATCCCAGGAGGCAGAGGTTGCAGTGAGCCGAGATCACACTACTACACTCCAGCCTGGGGGACAGAGCAAGACTCCGTCTCAAAAAAAAAAAGAAAAAGAAAAGGCATTTGTCAGTTTGACCGGCATTTCATTAACCAAAGAGAGTCACATGACCCAGCCATGTGTCAATGGATTAAAGGAATCTAACCCTGCAATTGAGAAATGCCACCCATCACATGGCCAGGTCTGATGAAGGAGTGAGAGGCGTAACATCTTCACATGGTGGGGAAGGAAATATTGAGAACAATTCTACAATGTTGTGCACTGAGAGAACAGTGGGTGCAAAGCTATAGGCAAAGAAAAACCCTGAGAGCTAATGATCCTAGCTGGCTGGCTGAGGTTGCCTAGTTGGGAAGAGTGGGATATGGAGCTAGAAATACACACCATGCCCACAGTGATGAACTGCAGAGACGTTTCTCAAAATAAATTAAAATTGACCCATCTCTTGAATCAAGTCCTTAGATAAGAAATGCCCTATTTTTCTTGTGCTCATAGAAAGAGTCTTTGGAGCACACCCTAGAGGAGACCAAAGCCCGTTACAGCAGCCAGTTAGCCAACCTCCAGTCGCTGTTGAGCTCTCTGGAGGCCCAACTGATGCACATTCGGAGTGACATGGAACGCCAGAACAATGAATATCATATCCTTCTTGACATAAAGACTCGGCTTGAGCAGGAAATTGCTACTTACCGCCGCCTTCTGGAAGGAGAAGACGTAAGGTAAGGCTCTTAGAATCAAGGAATAGGTGTCAATGTCTATATGCACTTCTATTTTAATGTCCCTGTCACTCACTACCCAGCACCAATGCAATCCCTAGGACAGAAGTAATTATACTCACATGCACCTCACCACCACCAACAAAATGAAAATATACCAAAAAGTAGACATGCCCAAAATATTAAGTACAGCCTTGAGATCATGTGATAGGACTGAGTTAGAAGATAATTCTCCAAATGATAGATTATGCTGATATTAATTTTCATCATTAATATATAATTGAAGGCATAATAGCCTTTTGGAAATTCTAATTGAGAGCTCATGAATTAGACAATAAGTTGCTGAGGTCCACAGGAGCCAGAATCATCAGTGTGGCAGCAGCAACTGTCTTCAGATACCATACCTAAGAATATCAACAAGAGAACACAAGATTTAAACTTCCATTGTAATTTTGTTATTTTAATTAGAGGAACATCTTAGCTTCTATTAAACTGGTCAGTTTTAAAGCTATGTATTTTTCAAGTTTGCAATAACAAGCAATGTAAAAGGGAAAGATACATGAAAGCATTAAAACACATTCACTTGGACTTTGAAATATAAAAGACAAGAGTGCATTTCATTTTCAAAACAGTAATAATCCTTTTTTCTGTTTCTTTTTTCTTCTTTTCATTAAAAAAAAAAAACAGAACTACAGAATATCAGTTAAGCACCCTGGAAGAGAGAGGTAAGTTCTAAATTTTTGCACATTTTCTATGACACTCAGCTGCTTTCCAATAACTATCTCCCATGGATAAAAAGTAAAGTGAGGCTGTTTCAGTCTGTTTTCTGCTCCTGTAATGGAATACCTGAGACTGAATATTTACAAACAATAGAAGTTTACTTGGCTCACAGTTCTGGAGGCCAGAAAGTCCAATATCAAGGTGCCGACATCTGGTGAGGGCCTTCTTGCTGTGTCATCCCATGGCAGAAAGTAGAAGTGCAAAAGAGTGTGCATGAGAGCCAGAGAGAAAGAGAAGGCTGATCTTGCTTTTATAACTAGCCCACTCTCACAATAACTAACCCATTCCCATGGTAACCACATTAATCCATCCATGAGGGCAGAGCCCTCATCATCTAATCACCTCTTACTAGGCCCCACCTCCCAACACTGTTACATTGGGGATTAAGTTTTCCACACGTGAACTCTAGGGAACACATTCAAACCATAGCAAAGGCCAATTCTCAAGAGAGCAGATATGACACCAGGGATTCTAAAAATCTTGTACATGGCATAAAGAAACCCTCCATGTGGGAACTTGGGCACACTCTTCAGAACGGGGTGATTTTCTTGGCCTGTGCTATTGCTACCTTGAGACATCTGAGATTCTGAAAAGGAAAAACAAGACAAAATCTGAATTCCACTTAAATTCAAGATCATTTATTTCTTGAATTTATAAGAGTGGGATATTTGTAAATTTGGGGAGAAGCACATTTTCTGTATCTATTTATAAAATAGACTTAAGATTTTTTGAGAAAGAGGATGGGTTTAACATGTTTTTCTAAAAGAAGGAAATAAGTAAAAAGAATAATAACTTAAAGTTGAATATTATAAATCAGTAGAGTCATGTGCCTGAATTAACATTTAATGTTTAATATGAATTCAGATATAAAGAAAACCAGGAAGATTAAGACAGTCGTGCAAGAAGTAGTGGATGGCAAGGTCGTGTCATCTGAAGTCAAAGAGGTGGAAGAAAATATCTAAATGGCTACCAGAAGGAGATGCTGCTGAGGTTTTGAAAGAAATGTGGCTATAATCTTATCTGCTCCCTGCAAGAAATAAGCCATAAGAAAGCACTATTAATACTTTGCAGTGATTAGAAGGGGTGGGGTGGGGGAAATCCTATTTATCAGACTCTGTAATTGAATATAAATATTTTACTCAGAGGAGCTGCAAATTGCCTGCAAAAATGAAATCCAATGAGCACTAGAATATTTAAAACATCATTACTGTCATCTTTATCATGAAGCATATCAATTACAAGCTGTAGACCACCTAATATCAATTTGTAGGTAATGTTCCTGAAAATTGCAATACATTTCAATTATACTAAACCTCACAAAGTAGAGAAATCTATGCAAATTGCAAATAAACCGCTTTCTAATTTTTTCCTGTTTCTGAATTGTAAAACACCCTTTGGGAGTCCCTGGTTTCTTATTGAGCCAATTTCTTGGTTAATCTTGTTGATTTTTCAGCATCGGTACAACTCTACAACCTTTGAGCTATCTCTGCTTTTTCCCATTGTTTCTACTGCCTTTTAAAAGTCTACACAGCTCTTTGAATAATTTGAGAGTCAAATTCAATCACAAATGAGGAGCAGAATAAGAGTGAAGTATACTATACTTAAAATGGAAATAGATTAAAAACATTACCAAAACCCTTCTCAAGGCAAAATGTGTCTCCTTTTGATAATAAGCTGCATATACTATCAGGTGCTCTCTTTTTTTATATATTGTAAACATATATTTTTAATGAAATTTTTTAAAATAACAGCTTTATTGAGACATAATTCACATGCCATGAAATTCACCCTTACAACATGTACATTTCAGTGGTCTTCGATATGCTTATAATGTTTTGCAACCATCACCACTACCTAATTTTAGAACATTTCTTCACCCCAAAAGGAAATCTTGTACCTATTAGTAGTCACCCCACATTTTCCTTCCTCCCAGCCCCGAACAACCACTAATCTACTTCCTCTCTCTATGGATTTGCCTACTCTGGACATTTCATATAAATGGGATCATACGATGTGCCCTTTTATACACAAATGTTCATAGCAGCATTACTCATAAGAGTCCCAAAGCAAAACACCTCAAATGTCCATCAACTGATGAATGGATAAACAAAATGTAATATGTCCACACAATAGAATCTCACTCGTCAATAAAAAGGAATGAAGTACTAACACATGCTATAACAGAGATGAACTTTGAAAATATGCTAAGTGAAAGAAGCCAAATCCAAAAAAAAGAAAAACACACATTGTAACCTCACCCTTTCTGCATTTTAGTAAGCAATCATTGCATATGAATGTGTATGGGAAAAATCAATGTGTGCTAAATCATTGTATTCTAGTAAATAGATTGGACTTAAAACTTGATACTTAAAACTTGAAGTTGTAAATAAGTGGGAGTGAGTTTCATTATTATATAGAAAATACTTACATGATTCATTTAAGAATAATAATATCCACCATTTACTGAGCACTTGCTATGAGCCTGTGTGCCAAACATTTCATGCATTTCTCATTTAATTTTCACAATAATCCTGTGAGGTAGAAGCTATTAGGTTGAATCATATGAACCTGCCAATATATGATAATTTCTAAGAGTTGGGAATTTTTGAGGATGTGGATGGTACCATTTTGAATTCCTAAGATTTAACATAATATCTAACACGCATCAGGCAGTTGATTCATTATTTTGAATTGAAAGAAAAAATATTTCTTTAGAAGCTTTCCAATATATGCTAATTTCTGACTTTCAGATGTAGCAATTTTATATGCTATTATATAGCACATGTAATAATATTATTATATTATCCCCATTTTACATATGAGGATAAATGAGGACTCATATGAAGACATGAGATAAAGACTTTCCCAAAGTCATGCAGTTAGCAAGTAGTAGAACGAGACTGAACCTCAGGGCTGTTTCTCTAAAACCATGACACCCTCTTAAGCAACTAATTACATAACAAAGCAATACATGTTTCACAGTTGAAATAGCCATTTGCCTATCCACAGTTATTTTGTTGTTTTCTAATTGTCATTTTCATCAGGCAGACACAACAGCCAATTGTGGCAAATGTCCAGCTTTGCGGGTTAACATCACACATGACTTGATTCAGCACAACTTTTGTCAGAAAAGGTGTTTCCACCTATTTTCACTGCCTTCTTTTCCAAAGAGGTTTCACTCATTTTTTTCTTAATTTTCTTCCAAGTCACGCCAGCTAGTAAATTGCATTTAAAGATGTTAAGAATATTTAAAAGTGAATTCTTTTTCACCTACTCTGTCACATTCCAGAACGGTCTGAAACTTCGACTTGCAAATACCAGACTGAATCTGATTAATAAGAAACCTATGCAGGTGGGTTTGTAACTGATTAGGCCTGACCACTGTCATATGGCAATGATGGCACTGTGTTAAAAGAGGTAGGGTTGTTGTTCTTAATTTAGGATGGTCCTCTCTTAACTACCTGTTAAAAGAAGTAGAATTGTTATTTTTAGATCAGAAAAAAAGGATATTTTTTTTCCTCTTGCTTCTTTGGTCTATCTCTAGTTTCTTCTAAGCAATCTTTCAAAGAAGTGGGTGAGTGCTACATACATGTGGACCAGATGGTGGAGTTCTACCTCCAGTTCTGCCAGTAGTTACTGTGTGAAAGTGAAGCATTAATCTTTGTATCTATCTATATTTCTTATATGAGCTAAGAACCAGAATTACATAATCCTATTTCTGACAGGTATACAAATCCAGAGAAGTCTTTATCAAAACACATTAGATTTATCATCAGTGTATTTTTTCATTTTATATGAAATTGTCAGCGCAGAAGTGAAGCTATCAAACTCAGAGAGAGCCCTTAGAGTTGAGGTAAGAATAGAAACCACTATTTTATCTGAGCTCTGGAGATTATTTCTACCCAGACTTCTGAATCATCTAAAAAGGAGAATGACATGGAGTGATACAAAATCAAAACACGGCCAGTGACCCCCTCAGACACTCTGTTCTCACCCATATGCATCAGGATCAGCCTCAGGTACCTGATTAGACCCCCAAGTAACAATTCCAACTTAAAGTATTAGTAGTGATTTCTATTTTTGAATTCTCCTTCAAACATCTCTGTTTTCTCTCCCCTAAGCTCATTTCCAAGATTCCTCTCAGCACGGTATTATTTTATTATCTTCCTGTCTCCTACCACTTTCAAAATTCTCCCCTACTTTCAAGAACCATTGATCTCTGGAGCCCAGAAGTCAGTCTCACTCATGCCCCTTAGGATCCTTGTTTAACCCTCATCTCAAAAGTACAACACATAAAATGTAAGCAACCCAAAATTCTCTCAGTCACTCACAGGATTTTATAATGTTATCCAAAGCGAAAGATGTTACAGACTGAGGGATCAGTGAGTTGCAGAAAATGACAGTTCTATCTTACGGGAAAAAACTCAGGTAGAAAACCCTGCAAAGACCAGGACACGAACCAACCTGACATGACAAGATGAGCGTATGATTTACTCAATAAAGATCTAAAGATGTGTAAAAACCATATACCTAATATTCTCTATTTTGAACATTTCCTAAACTCTACAAAAATGGAAAACATAATTCTTTTGAACAGTTTGCCCTGGCTACAATCATTTTCCTCTCTGCCTCAACTTATGTAATCACTCTGCCAACAAGCCCAAGATTGTTTATTTTTTTAAATCCCCACCGGCTTATACATTAATGTGCTGTCAAAGAACATTATTTTCACTTCTAAAACCTCTAAAGCAGAGTCTTGATGATTTAATTTAGCCTCCCACTTCAAAAAAAAAAAAGTCACTGAAGAAGAAACATTTCTCTTTTCAGCTGCTGAAGTTCCTCCCTATTCATAACCGAATTCAGAATAAATCTTGGTCAAAGCATACCAGTCAATTAGGGCACAGTCATTTTCAAATGAAATGAATTTTAAATGACACATTCAAACACATTAAGTCTTAACTTCTTTCAAATGAAATCATTTTAGGAGTGCAGTGATAAAGTCCAGTCAAACACCACGCTAGGACTCAGGCTAAAAAATAGACGTAGTACCTACCTAAGAAGCTTAATCTAGGATAATATGTAATATGTATAGAAACATAAACAAATAATATATAAACATAATTTTTAGAGACTGAGTAATATTATTTAAATTTTACTGTAGGCATTAGAGTTGGAAAGCATATACCTTTCAGCACAAAATCAATTCCAAGTTCAAAAATACAACTTAATCTTATTCTCATATTATGTGATCAAATCACTGAGGCACAACTTTGAATTTGGCACATTTCCTTTGCTTCTGTTTTCATTTCAATGGCAGTAAAATGGAGTCTCTCTGTCTTGGGGGACACTTGGGACTGAATAATAGTTAACAACCATAACGTCAAGTTCTTGTGTGGGGAGTGCAAGTTTAACTTGTGCTTTAAAAGATCTCTGAAGATGTGGCTACAGGTCAAAGCTAAAATGAAAACCACATTTGCCTGTGTGTTTACAGAATTTCATGTGTCATGTTGTTGCCTATAAGCCATGAAAAGTCATTCTCTAGGTCTCAGCCCATACACTAAAAAATTCACAGAGAAAGCTTAAAAGAAAAGAAAAAAAAAAAAAGAGCATCCTGGTGATGTACAGGGCAGAAGCCTGGTGTCAGGTGTCGTAGCTAGGGGATATCAGAGTATCCTCTGCCCTTTCGATTGTCACTGCCAGCAGCAAGGTTGTGGTATCTATAGAAGGCACTGCAGGCCCGAATCCTATCTCTGCCACCTCCCAATTGCATGGGCTTAAATAAATCACTTAACAACTGGACTCTCAGACTGCTCATCTGTAAAGTGGGATAAAAGTGCCATCTCAAGCTGGGCAGCTTGAGGTGGCTTATGCCTGTAATCCCAGTGCTTTGGGAGGCCAAGGCAGAAGGATCACTTGAGGCCTAAAGTTCAAGACCAGCTTGGGCAATATAACAAGACCCCATCTCTACAAAAAATTCAAAATTAAAAAAAAAAAAATAGCCAGTGTCGTGCTGCATGCCTGTAGTCCCAGCTACTTGGGAGGCTGAGGCAGGAGGATTGCTTAAGCTCAGGAGTTCAAGGTTTCAGAGAGCTATGGTCACACCACTGCACTCCAGCCTGAGTGAGGGCAACCAAGCAAGACCCTGTCTCAGACAAACAAACAAATAAAACCAGTACCACCCTAAGAGGTTACCATGAAGGTTAAAAAATAATGTCTGTAATTCACCTGGCCCAGTGTCCAAAAAGTAGTAAGTACATAATAACTGATAATTCAAACAAAGACAAGCTCAGTCAAAATGCTTATAATATAGATATAAGGAATCCTTGGTAAAAACCTCCATATGGAGCTAAAATCACTGGCATTTCCACTGAACAGATTTTCATTCTCTCAAGAAATCAAACAAATGGATCATGGCTTCTCTCAAGCTGAGACTGTCTTAGGTTGCGACATTCTTTCCGTATCTACAGCAAATGTGTGATTTCTGCAAATCTCTTACTTAAACCCCCTTTATTTAGAAATCCCACTTGCTTGCTCTTTGTGACAAGTTTAGGTTGGAGAGAAATATGTCCCTTCACATCTGTCTCTTATGTAATAATATAAAAGGAAGTTGTAATTGGATTTCACCACGGGTTCGTCATTTGTGTCCCTGGGAAAGTGGCTTCCCCCGCCCCCCCAAAAAGTCAAAATAGTCCTTCCATTTGCCAGAATTGATCCCAGGTATTCCTTATGAAGGTTTGCCAAGGGCTTCAGGTGTGGCCCCATCTGTTCCCTAATCCCTAGTGGGTACTGCTAGTTCTAGCTCAGGACTCTTCACAAAGGAAGAACCTCAGCTTCAGGGAGGCTGTCATCAGGGAGATAATACCTGGATATGCAGGTGGACACGAGGCAGCAGTAAACTAGCTTCTGTCCCCTAATCCCCAGTGGACACTGCTAGTTCTGCCTCAGGACTCTTCACAATGGAAGAACCTCAGCTTCAGGGAGGCTGTAATCCAGGAGATAATATCTGGATATGCAAGTGGACAGGAGGCAGCAGTAAACTACAGGGAATCTAGTCTACAGGTCTGGAATTCCTCAGGAGTCAGTCTGTACTCTACAAGGCAAAACAAGTGCTAGCCATTATGAGACAAACTCCAATGAGATAAAGGCTAGAGAAAGAAGCATTCTCAGGAGAAAGGGCTCCCAGAGAAGGTGGAGCAGCAGGGGCTGCAGAAGATCCCTCTGCAGGGAGCACCTGTACACTGGCACCAAGCAAAGACATCTGAGTGCATGTTTCTGGGTATGTGTGTGTGCATGCATGTGTACATTAGAATGAGAGTAACATCTGAATGTGTCTACATTGTGAATCCACTAATACTTAAATTATTATACTTTGTAGCTTGCCTTTATATTGATACACTCTTTTTAATTTTGGAAAAATTTCCTCATACATAACGCACATTAATGACCCAGCAGTTTGACTTATCAAGAGAGAAATCAAGAAGCATATATTGAATGCTGACTTTGTCCAAGACACTGGGCAAATGGACCAGACATTGAAGATGGAGATAACAGCAGACCCAGTACTTGAATACTTTCATGTTGGCTTGGTTGAAATACTTGATTTAATTTTCAAAAAGACCACATTATTTTGACATAATTCAAGTTGTGTAACAGTTACAGGCTTACTTCACATATTATCTCTGCTATTGAAATGTCCAAAAAAATCAGGTTATTGTTTTAGTAAGAGAAACAAAAAGTACTGCATACGCTTATGGAAAAACCCTAAACGATGGCCAAGTATGTGCTAATTATTATGGTTAATTGTTTGTATTGAGTAAGTAACATCTCAATGATCTCACGGGTATCCAATAATTTTGCTGAAAAATTAATCTTTACCAGATAGATTCAATCTCCACTTAAAAATGTATAGAAAGCCTTCTAAAAGCCTCCTTTTGTGGAGTTAAACATCGGGCACTCATGGACATACAGAATGGCAACAACAGACACTGGGAATTACTGTGGGGAGCAAAGGTTAAAAAACTGTTGGGTACTATGCTTACTGTCTGGGTGATGAGATGAGTTGTACCCCAAACTTCAGCATCATGAAATACACACACGTAACAAACCCGCACATGTACCTCCTGAATCTAAAATAAGAGTTGAACTTATTTTTTTAAGAAATCCAGTAATGGTAAGTAAATAAAAATAAAAATTTTCCTTTTTATGAAAGTTATGTATTATTAAATCAAATAAGAATTCAATTTTATTTTAGAAATCTAGAATACCTGTATATTTTAAAAACTTTTCCTTAGAATAAAATAAAACACAGAATCCAAATATACCAAATTGAAAAGGAGTTTCAGTGGCCATATATAAGGAAACAGAGGTCGCTGATGGAGAAATGAAGGCCCTGTTTCCCACAAGGCAGGAACTGTATCTTTACAATGATTTTAATGTATTTTATTTCAATAAATCCATTCTAGTCAAAATACATATATGTCTATAGCACACACAGTGTATACCTTATTAATGAAATCAGTATAAACATCTTCGCAAAAAAACTGTTATTTACACCCAGAAATTTTATTTCCTATCATCAAATACAGAGCAACCTGATTTTGGAAATTTGAATCCAATAAAGAATTTCCAAGAATCCACAATCCATGGTCTGTACCCAATTATTAAAATTCAAGTGACAGATAACTATATAATCTTAAGAGAAAAGCAGATTATAAAATCTTATATTGAATCAATTATGTTAAAAAATGTATATAAAATACTCATATATACGTACATCTTCTTTATGTTTTCTGCATCTTCTAAATTTCCTGCAATAAATACATAGAGGGCTATATTAAAAAAAACTATAGAACTATTTTGCAATGAGACATGTAGAGACTTGGGCCATCATCTCAAAGAAAACATGTAAAAGAAAAATCCTTATTCCTTCTTATCCAATCAAAATGCTCACAATTTAAATTCCTAAGGGAATTCCACCACCCTGGAATTGTACTACTTGGTTTCCAGGTATCTACAACTTTGAAAGCAGGCTTCTTTCAGTTAATGCATTTCCTACAAGCACGTTAGTTTTCATGTTCAATATACAAGCCATATCAATTTCAAAGGTAAATAATACATCAAACAAGAAAGTACAAAAACTTTATGTCTTAAAAATTAAAAATAGTGGATACAATTCCTTGAAGCATGCTTTGCAAAGTTTTCACAGAAAAGTTTAAAATATAACATTTAATTTATTCTATATTGCATGATTTATCCTTTTTCATCATAGCAGTCAACTGAAATGGTTCACTAGCCTCTTAAACTTGGGGTTTTAATCACTTCTTAATTTAAACTGTGTTTCCACTTTCTCCTTATTGGTAACGGCAATAAAACCTAAAGTGTTCACACAATCCATTCAACCAGTCAACACATTTATTGAGCAACCATTACAGGCAATATCTGTTGAAGGAATAAACATAATAAGTGCTGAGTGTAGAGCAGTGAGCAATCAGACAAGGCAAAACTGCTTAAACAACGACAATAAACTCTACTATAAACTCTGCTACAAACAACTCTACTCAAAAATAGTACTTTTCGGAGTTGAAGAATCAGAGGGAAAAGAAACGTGCAACATCCTAATGCCAAGGTTTTAAAATCCTTGAAAATGGAAATTCTGGCCGGGTGCAGTGGCCCAAGCCTGTAATCCCAGCACTTTAGGAGGCCGAGGCGGGTGGATCACGAGGTCAGGAGATCGAGACCATCCTGGCTAACACGGTGAAACCCCGTCTCTACTAAAAATACAAAAAAAATTAGCCGGGCGAGGTGGCGGGCGCCTGTAGTCCCAGCTACTCTGGAGGCTGAGGCAGGAGAATGGCGTGAATCCGGGAGGCAGAGCTTGCAGTGAGCCAAGATCGCGCCAGTTGCACGCCAGCCTGGGCGACAGAGTGAGACTCCGTCTCAAAAAAAAAAAAAAAAAGGAAATTCTAGTATCAATCTGGAAAATGTATTTATTCTCCACCTTTTGCCAGTGCATTTCACAGCTGCTTCTGAAGCTGTATTCCACTAAAAGGTATGCTTGATCATGATCGGATTTTACATCGGATTGGTTTTTCCAAAGGAAACAAATGGTTTACGTTGGATTTTCCAAAGGAAACAAACAGAAAAGATGAGAGAAGAACTTAAAAAAGCATAAGGTTTAGGAAGAAGTATTTAACGTATCCATTCAGCAATTGTTCATTATCTTTCTACTGTGTACGAGACACTAGGCAGTGCTGGGAATACAGGCAACAGACTACTTTGGAGAAGAAAAATTCCTTATGACAAGTAGACTCTACTCCACCCAGCTTTCTTTTTCATATAACAAATATTTAATGGAAATGATTATTCAATTACTTCTGTATCAATGAATTTTCATTATACATAAATCATTCACTTGTTGAGCTGGCCAAAAACCTGGGGGGAGGACCCAATTTTGAGTGGATAAAGTGAACTTTTCAACTGCGACACCCATCTCACAGCCTATAAAAGGTTAGCTTTCTGGCTTGCTGGCACAACTTCCTCTCCAGTTGTAGCCATTTTCCCCAGGCTATGGATCTCTCCAACAATACCATGTCACTCTCAGTGCGCACGCCTGGACTGTCCCAGCGGGTCTCCTCACAGAGTGTGATAGCAGGCAGACCCAGGGGCATGTCTGCTTCCAGTGTTGGAAGTGGCTATGGGGGAAGTGCCTTTGGCTTTGGACCCAGCTATGGGGGAGGCTTTTCTGCTGCTTCCATGTTTGGTTCTAGTTCTGGCTTTGGGGGTGGCTCTGGAAGTTCCATGGCAGGAGGACTGGGTGCTGGTTATGGGAGAGCCCTGGGTGGAAGTGGCTTTGGAGGACTGGGGATGGGATTTGGGGGCAGCCCAGGAGGTGGCTCTCTAGGTATTCTCTCAGGCAATGATGGAGGCCTTCTTTCTGGATCAGAAAAAGAAACTATGCAAAATCTTAATGATAGATTAGCTTCCTACCTGGATAAGGTGCGAGCTCTAGAAGAGGCTAATACTGAGCTAGAAAACAAAATTCGAGAATGGTATGAAACAAGAGGAACTGGGACTGGAGATGCTTCACAGAATGATTACAGCAAATATTATCCACTGATTGAAGACCTCAGGAATAAGGTAAGATGATTTCTTTTGGAGGAGCTTTGGGAATTTTTTTCCTTTTTACCACTGCAATGTTTTGCAGTGATAATCACCTACAACTTTGATATTTTCCAATTTGGCTGTACTTGCAGCAATTTTCTCATCCCAGGTTGTTTCATTCCCTTTCATCATTTACCAAGAAATGATTGTATTTCCATTATCTTTCTGTAGGAAATCTGTATTTCTTTACTTCTCAATATTATTTTGTACAGATATTGTCTTAGAAAAATGAAACTGTCTTAAACTCTAAAAACCAGCATTTAACATCACCATTTTCACCTTTGTGTCAAAAATATATTTGTATAATTAACTAGTATTTTTGGGCTTCATCTCGTGTGTGTACCTCTTTTTTGCCAGATCATTGCAGCCAACATTGGAAATGCCCAGCTCCTCTTGCAGATCGACAATGCGAGACTGGCTGCCGAGGACTTCAGGATGAAGTGAGTGGAAGAAACTGAGGATCATGGCCATGTCCCACCATGTCTTCTACCCTACTGTCCTGCCTTCATTGATATAAAATCTTCTGAAGTTCACAAGCTCCATACATTTAGTGTTTTGGTAAATTCACATAGGGTGTTCTAGAAAGTAATTAGAATCTAATTAGAAAGCAATTCACATTAAATGTCCTTAAATTATAAGTTGCTTAAACCCAGGGCTATGGATCACTACATTTGTAGTGTGCTATTGACTCATGATGTGACTGACACCGTAATCCTACCAGGGTCCTAAACCTCAATTTTCTTTTTTCCTTTTTTTTTGAGACGGAGTCTCACTCTGTCACCCAGGCTGGAGTGCAGTGGTGCGATCTCGGCTCACTGCAACCTCAATGGTTCTCCTGCCTCAACCTCCCAAGTAGCTGGGATTACAGGCACCTGCCACCGAGCCCAGCTAATTTTTGTATTTTTAGTAGAGATGGGGTTTCACTATCTTGGCCAGGCTGGTTTCGAACTCCTGACCTTATGATCCACCTGCCTCTAAACCTCAATTTTCAATGTATCAACCATTGTTTCCTGATGACACATACAATGGAAAGATTAACCATGTACTAATTTTTATATTCCTTCCTCCTTTTCCATGCTCAACTCTCCCAGATATTAGGAAGAAATACTAATTTCCTTTTTGCTTCACAAAATTTCCACATAGGAAGTTGCAATGGCCATGGTCCTGAACTTGTAAAATTTTGGTAACAGCCACTAAAGAAGTATCAGTGTTTTAAGTTAAATCATGAAGAACATTAAGCAAAAAGAGTAACTTATTTTCAACTGCTTTTATAAATTCCACTTAGAGAGGGCTGCTGCTATTTATAGCCATGGCAGCCAGCAAAGGGAAAATTATTCCCTGGGATGCTGTGGTATTGGGATTCATAGCTGGTAGGAAAGTACTGCCTCATTATTTTTTCACTTGTCTTTTCTCCAACCAAATGGTAAACAATGGTGGAAAAAAAGGAAAGGAAAAACACAAAAGCAAAATCTGCATCATACATTGCAATGCTGCCGTTATGAAGTAGGTGCACAGATGTAAGCACTAATGAACCATGAAGATCAGTGGCCTTGTTCAAATGGTTGTGTTGATTCCCTCAACTGCTTTGCACTTGGTTTTCAGGTATGAGAATGAACTGGCCCTACGCCAGGGCGTCGAGGCTGACATCAATGGCCTGCGCCGGGTGCTGGACGAGCTGACCCTGACCAGGACCGACCTGGAGATGCAGATCGAGAGCCTGAATGAGGAGCTGGCCTACATGAAGAAGAACCACGAGGAGGTGAGTCAGACAGGGCAGCCTCACTCAGCTACTTTTTTTTTTCTCACAGACCCAAAAATTACAATTTCAAATTTAGAAATCTGGAGTCAGAACAAGTATGGAGAATACGTTGTCTCCCTGTTAAAATGGCCATTTGTTTTGGATTTCTGTGTGATGTGTGTTTGGTGTATGTGATGTGCGTGTGGTGTGCGTGATGTGTGTGTGGTGGTGGTGGTCATGGTGGATCCTGTTAAGGCTTAACAAATTAGAGGCACTTTCTGATTTTGTCATTTCCATTATAAAGCAATGACAATAGGAATGCTAACTATCCTAATTCAGTGATTAAAAAAAAAAACTGAGTATTTTAAAAGTTAAGGAACAAAAGTCTACCAATAATATATAATGTTATATGTGTTAGAGAAACTGGTTATACTTAGCATAACACACAGAAAACTCTGACGTGTCACGGTGCATATTGGAGGCTACGCAAGGAAGGGATGCTGGCAATAGGAAGTTTCTACTAGATTTTCAATGATTGTGGCACCAACAGCGTGCAAGCCCAGGTACTGCCTGCAGCCCTCTGTTTGGCAGCTGTAGGTGAAAACCCCAGTGAGTGTACACCAGGCCTCCTTTCATGTAAAGGCCATGGCCCCTCAAGAAGCAGAGCCAACTTACCCATTAGGAACAGCAGGCACTGCTCCCAGGGTCTGAGGTAATTTCAGGGACCCATGAATATGTCTTAAGTCCCTGTAAAAGCAGAAGAAAAATATGAATTTTTAGGTTAAAAAAGTTTTAAAATATTACATTAATATATTTGTCTTTATACCAACAGTCATAAAATAGAATTTTTAAGTGCGTGTGCGTGTGTGTCTGTGTGTGTGTAGGAAGGGGCCCAGGAGGATAAAAGTATCCAGGGCCCACGAAAGTCACAATGGACCCCGTGCCCCTCTCTCACGTGCTGTCCTCAGGAGCTCCAAAGCTTCCGGGTGGGCGGCCCAGGCGAGGTCAGCGTAGAAATGGACGCTGCCCCCGGAGTGGACCTCACCAGGCTCCTCAACGATATGCGGGCGCAGTATGAAACCATCGCTGAGCAGAATCGCAAGGACGCTGAAGCCTGGTTCATTGAAAAGGTAACACAAACAACAAAGGCTTTGATACACTCGCAGAAAGGCCTGAGAGCAAGCTCAGCGCTCGAGTGCCCTGGCTGTCTTTGCTGTTGCAGAGCGGGGAGCTCCGGAAGGAGATTAGCACCAACACCGAGCAGCTTCAGTCCAGCAAGAGCGAGGTCACCGACCTGCGTCGCGCCGTTCAGAACCTGGAGATCGAGCTGCAGTCCCAGCTCGCCATGGTAGGCTCGTGCGCAACAGACGCAACATCCTTTCGACTTCCAAAGAAAATGCTGCATCCAAATTACCTTAGCCGTTGACTGCCCTCCTCTTTTCGGTCCCCTCCATCGTTATTTCTATACCATTTCCCTCCCGCGTGCAGAAGAAATCCCTGGAAGACTCGTTGTCCGAAGCCGAGGGCGATTACTGCGCGCAGCTGTCCCAGGTGCAGCAGCTCATCAGCAACCTGGAGGCACAGCTGCTCCAGGTGCGCGCGGACGCAGAGCGCCAGAACGTGGACCACCAGCGGCTGCTGAATGTCAAGGCCCGCCTGGAGCTGGAGATTGAGACCTACCGCCGCCTGCTGGACGGGGAGGCCCAAGGGTGAGCAGACAACGAAGGCTGCAAACACCTTTAGGGGCTGACCAAGAGTGGACAGCAGAAATAGAAGGAATGGGGTTTTAGCTGACAGAAAAGCAAACAAACAAACAAAGTCTAGTAAAGATATGCCTGGGATTTACTAAATGCTCTACACTTTGCAAAGTGTTTTCACCCATTATCTTACTTCGTAATTCATAAAATGCTGCAATGAACAAAGGCACTACTGTCAGAAACAGTTTGTAAATCAGTATTCCCTGTACTACAAAAGTCACTCACTCAATTTCTGACATCAAAGACCTGATGATAAGAAGGACACCTAGTAGCCACCTGAACCACCTACTCTAACAAGCTTTCCAAAAGTGATCAGAGGCTGCAGTGGTTGGAAGAACTCAGGCCTACAAATTGGGAAATCTAATTTCTGAGACCAGCTCTTCCATTAAAAGCCAGGTTGCTTCACTTTTTGAGGTCATCTCCTTTGTTTTCTTACAGTGATGGTTTGGAGGAAAGTTTATTTGTGACAGACTCCAAATCACAAGCACAATCAACTGATTCCTCTAAAGGTATGCAGAAACCCTAGAATCACTTAGAATAAGTCAGAATCACATTTATTAATGCACAACCTGTAAGATCTCATTGAATATTGTATTATTATTAATTTTAATTTAAAGCATATTTATATTCTGAGCCAAGGAAAAACATTTATGCATTCCTGCACAAAATGAGTAGTCTGTACTGTATTAAAACTTTTGGGGGCACAGTGGCTCATGCCTGTAATCTCATAGCTTTGGGAAACTAAGGTGGGAGGATCACTTGAGGCCAGGAGTTCGTGACCCACCTGGGCAACAGAGAGACCCCATCTCTACAAAAAACTTAAGAAAAAAATAGCTGGGCATGGTGGTATATGCCTGTGATCTTGGCTACTCTGGATGCTGAAGCAGGAGGACCGCTTGAGCTCAGGAGTTAGAGGTTATAGTGAGCTATGATCATGCCCCTGCATTCCAACCTGGGCAACAGAGCCAGACCCTGTCTCTAAGAAAATTAAAATAAAAATTTAAAAAATTGGCAATCCCAGGAAGGAAAAATACCTACTCTGCTACGAGGTATTATGATCACCATAACCACCTTTGAAATGTTTTCTTAAAAAAATGTTTTCATATGTGTACAAGGCAACACTGAATACATTTCATTTTCATTGGATAAAACACATTTTTAAGAAGCAAAATTTACTTTTGAAAGTTTAATTATATGGATTGTATCAACCAATGCTTAATTTAGAAACCTGCATTAAACAACCAATGCTGGATTAATATTTGAAACACTAACTTTTGCCTTCTTATTCCATTTTTATCTTTAGACCCGACCAAAACCCGAAAAATCAAGACAGTTGTGCAGGAGATGGTGAATGGTGAGGTCGTCTCATCTCAAGTTCAGGAAATTGAAGAACTAATGTAAAATTTCACAAGATCTACTCATGATTGATTCCTTAGGAACAAGAAATTTACAAACAGAAATCATTCCTTTCAGAGTAACATGGTGTATTAGTTCAATCTCTATTTTTGTCTGTTCCATTTTCTTTGGATTCCCTATTCACACTGAATCCTTTTTGCCCTTCTGAAACAATATGCAGTCACAAGTCATGTTGGTCACGTTGGTCTTTATAACAAATCAAAATTACCTTATATCTTTCTGGACCTGGAGTAGTCTTTTAATGAACTTTCTTCTGGTAATCTGGAATATTTTTTAATCATAGAGTTTTAATCAAGTAGTATTGTTTTAATAGAATTAATTGTAATAAAAGATGAATGGTAATAATGCGAAATGTATGCCTTCTTGATTCCAACAATAATGTCAAGAGCATAGAGAGAAGTTTTTGAAATACTAATAATAAAATAGAGGCTGGGAGTAATGACTCTCACCTATAATCCCAGCATTTTGGGAGACTGAGAGGCAGGATGATTGCTTGAGGCCAGGAGTTCAAGACCAGCCTGGACAACATAGAGAGACCCCCATCTCTACAAAACATTAATAATAATAATAATAATGATAATGTAGATAAAAACTGGGATGAAGATGTCAGGGTTTGAGGATTAAGTTAAAAGAAGATTCTTTTAGAAGTTCTAGCCTTTTTATGTAAACCCATCAAGGTTGTAGCAAAATTATACTGTCTACTACAGCAGTTGAGAGTTGTCCTGTTCATTTTCTAGCACCATCTTTCATGCAGTCAAGAAACACTGAGCCCTTACAGTGTGCCAGATTGGAGACTCAGTGATGAATATGATACGGTCCTTGCCTTGAGGAGCTCACAGTTGAGGGCAGAGATAAACATCTACCAGGAATGGTGATACAGTGAGATCTGTTGAATAGAAGTTCAAAGGGCTGGGCACCATGACTCACGCCTGTAACCCCAGTACTTTGGGAGGCTGAGGCGGTGGATCACGTGCTCAAGAGATCAAGACCATCCTTACCAACATGATGAAACCCCATCTCAACTAAAAATACAAAAATTAGCCGGGTGCAGTGGCAGGTGGCTGCAATCCCAGCTACTCAGGAGGCTGAGGCAGGAGAATCCCTTGAACCCAGGAGGCGGAGGTTGCAGTGAACTGAGATTGCACCACTGCACTCCAGCCTGGTGATAGAGTGAGACTCTGTCTCAAAACAAAAAGGAAAAGACCTTCGAAGGACACATGGAATGAGAAGAGAACAATTTTCCAGGAGGGGCAATGAAATGCTACATAAAGAAATCATCCAGGCAGACGAGGGAGAAGAGAAACAGGGCAAATACATGTGAAAAGACAGAGGGTGTGAACAAACATTGTTCTGCTCTCCCTTCTCCTAGCTGGCGGCGGTGAGGCCCAGGGTGGGGTCTCCACTGGGACAGGTCAGACCCACAAGTCAATAACAGAAATCATGTTCTGCATTAGGGAAAAAGGAAGCCAAAGTCTCAGCCTGAGTAGACCGTGGTTCAACATGCATTGCCAAATTCAAAACCCTAAAAGGAAAATGGGCAAAATTTAATGATTAAGAGCCTGGCCTCTAACATCACACTGGGTTCAATTTCTGGCTCTGCTACTTAATAGCAAGTAACTTAACCTCTGTGTTCCTCAGTTTCTTAAAGTGGAAATGACAGTGACGACTGCACCTGGTTCATGGCATGGGTTTTGTGAAGATGAAATGAGGTTGTGTACCTAAAGCACTAGGAACCTGGAAACTATTGGCACCTAGAAAGTACTCAATATTTGTGTCTTATTATTATTTACTATACAGAACCAAAGTGGGATGAAGAAACAAGGAGACACGGTGAATAAGGAGTGTCAAAGGAGCAGAAGGGAGAGGGAGGAGTTGTGCTAGACAAGAGGAATTCCAGAGCTGAGTCCAAAAGCCAATGGCTAGTCAGCCAAGTTAAGCTGATTTGCTTCAGTATGCAGTTTTCCCTTTTAATATTATTTATACAGCCAGATGCAATGGCTCACGTCTGTAATCCCAACACTTTGGGAGGCCGACATGGGCAGATTGCTTGGGCCCAGGAGTTCAAGACCAGCCTGAACAACATGGCAAAACTGTCTCTACAAAGAAAAAAAAAAAATTAATCGGGTGTGGGGGTGCACACCTGTAGTCCCAGCTACTTGGGGGGCTGAGGTGGGAGGATTACCTGAGCCTGGGGAAGTCAAGAATGCGGTGAGCTGTTATCACGCCACTGCACTCCAGCCTGGGCAACAGAGTAAGACTGTCTCAAAAAAAAGAAAAGAAAAAAATATTTTTTTAATGGTTTCAGATCCTCCACTCATCTCACTTTATTATACGCTCAGCTCTCTTTGTCTAGCCCTCACCTTCCAGCATACATCCTAGGGCAACCTTTACCTTTCAGACTCAAAAGGATTATCAAGGCCTCTGAACAAGGTCCATAGCCCCCAAGAATAAATAAAGGATTCTACTTCCCTGGTGCTCAAAAGTGTCTGCAATAGTTACTGCTTTAAATAACATCTGTTTTCCTTACAACTACATAGGAATGGTGTGAGACCCAAAGGGGAAAGGATTTTGCACAAGTATAAATGCAGGGGTCATTTATTAGCTAGTACCACAGTTTCTCAGCATTCCCTTCTCTTGGAAATTTTTTTCCACAAAGCTCCCAGAGCCATCACTCCATCAGCAGCTTTTTCTCAGACTTCTCTCTGTGACTGAATGTTGTCTCAATCCTCTTGTCTTCTCTCTATACTCCCTCCCCAGTTAACCTCATCTAAGCCCTCCACAGCCTCTCCTCCCTGATCTAATCCCAAGGGTTTTGTTTGTTTGTTTGTTTGTTTGTTTGTTGTTTGTTTGTTTGTTTTTGAGGGAGTCTCACTCTGTTGCCCAGGCTGGATTGCAGTGGCATGATCTTGGCTCACTGCAACCTCCACCTCCCAGGTTCAAACGATTCTTCTGCCTGAGCCTCCTGAGTAGCTGGGGCTACGGGCACGCACCAGCATGCCCACCTAATTTTTGTATTTTTGGTAGAGACGGGGTTTTGCCATGTTGGCCAGGATAGTCTCCATCTCTTGACCTCATGATCCTCCCGCCTCGGCCTCCCAAAGTGCTGGGATTACAGGTGTAAGCCACTGCACCTGGCCAATCCCATGGTTTTAAATAACATCTACACATTGGTGACTTGTGGCAGCCTCCAGGTTGGCGCCAGTGATCCCTGCCTCCTGGTCTTCATTCCCTTGTGTACTTCCCTCCCACAATGAATGAGGAGCAGATTTATTGAAGAAGTGACAGTATATGACCTCCAAAGATAGATCACAAAACCTTTCAGTTCTTCCTTGGTCTCCTGGACTATATGCTCTCGGGGAAGTCAGCTACTGGCAAGGTTATATCATGGGGGAAAAAACTATCTGAAAAAAAATTCGTGATTTCACAAAATTTCCCACTAAAGCTCCAATGGCTAGGATTTCACGGCACAGCCAGCAAGACCCAAATAATAGCTCTTTTCTGATACTATCTCGGCCAAAATGTCCTATAAGTCTTCAGTTGGCAAAGGAAGCATTACATTTCTTATTATGTAACTTCACTTTGCCCTGTTCTCACTGACAAGAAATGCAATAGCACAGCATCTATCAGTCCCTTTGGGCAGCTAGAACAAAATACCTCGGACTGGGTGGCTTAAAAATGAGAGAAACGTATTTCTCACAGTTCTGGAGGCAGCTTCAGTGTCTGATAAGGGCCCACTTTCTGGATCATACACAGCTTCTCGATATATCCTCACATAGCAGAAGGGACAAAGCCACTCCCTGGGACCTCATTGATAAGGCCAGTAATCCCCTTGGCCAGGGCTTCACCATCAGGACCTAATCCACTCTTGAAGACCCCACCTCCTAATACTGGCACATTGGTGATTAGGTCTCAACATCCAAATATGGGGGGACAAACACGTTCAGACCATAGCAGCATCCTTATCATGACAGTCTAGCCCTCATTCACTAGGCCACAAGCCCTAATTCAACACAGATGTGAGAGGTCCCTTTGGACTCGGCAAGCCATGAATTGCAGAAGTGGAAGGTCTGTCTTTAAAGAAAAGAACTGCTAAGAAAAAAACTGAATAAAGAATCCTATAGCAAAAGACAAGAGCATTGTTTATGATTATCCTAAAATCAAAAGTTTTACAAATTTACATTTTTACTTTGATATGCGTATGTTGTGTGTATAAGCTAGTAGAAGGTCTGGAAAATACTGTATATATACTGAACTGTTATAGTAGTTATCTCTTGGGGATTAGCAAGGGGTTTGAAGAATACCTTTATTAAAATGTTTAACAAACAGCATATATGACTCTGATAATTAGAAGAAAAAAAAATATTATTCTCCCAAGCAAATGGCTTTACAAATGGGTCACAGCAGGAAGGAACCACCTAGAAAAACAACCATAGGTTGCCAAAGCTTTATTTCTTAGGCTTTGTAAGAGTGCCATCTTCTGGAGTCTCAAGAAACGAACTTTAAAATAAACTAACCCTGGCTGGGCGCGGTGGCTCACGCTTGTAATCCCAGCACTTTGGGAGGCCAAGGCACGCGGATCCCTTGAGGTCAGGAGTTCGAGAGCAGCCTGGCTAACATGGCGAAATCCTATCTCTACTAAAAAAACAAAAATTAGCCGGGAGTGGTGGTCCTTGCCTGGAGTACCAGCTACTCGGGAGGCTGAGGCAGGAGAATAGCTGGAACCCAGGAGGCAGAGGTTTCAGTGAGCCAAGATCACACCACTGCACTCCAGCCTGGGCAACAGAGCAAGACTCCATCTCAAAAAATAAAATAAAATAAAAATAAATAAGCTAACCCTGTGTGTTCAAGACACTTGAGATGTGTTGATACTAGAAGGTTTGCCTTGTAAAACAAGAAAGAAGAAAGAAAAAAGCAAACCTTTTTAAATGATTGACTTAGTAAATTAAAATTGTCTTATTTAACTAATAATCAGTTTCCAAAAAGTTCACCAGTAAGGAGGCAGTTCTATAAGGCATAAAGTGAAAAAGAAAGCAATTATTTACAGTTAAGAAAACCAGCCAATCAATAACTACTCAGGCTTTAAAATATACTCAAATATCAAATGAAAATGAAATTCTTATTCATATAGCTGAGTAAATGATTTTTTATGGGGTAGTAAATGTTTCTTAAATCTTGGAAATGAATCCAAGATTGTGCTGAGCTAAAGAAGCCAGACACAAAAGAATACATACTGTGTGATTCCATTTACATGAAACTTTCAGAAAGATAAAATCTCATCTATAGCGACAGAAATAAACTCAGTGGTCACCTGAGCTGAAAGGTGCGGAGGAGTGGGAATTAACTGGTTAACCTGGTAGAGGCGCCTGAGAACCTTTGGGACTGATGGAAGCGTTCTGTATCTTGAATGTGGTGATGGGTCCATTTAGCAAGGCTCTTCAAACTGTACATTTAAAACGAATATATTTCATTGTAAGCAAATCTTAACTCAATAAAGTCAATTTTAAAATAATAATTGAATATTCTTTCTTCAGATGATACTGTCCACAGGCACAGAGAGGCCATGTAGGATGGTCAGAGGTGTACTACAGCAAGCTGGCTCTTAACTGCCAATCAGTAAATACTCAGGAATTTTCCAAGCTGGCTATTAAACCATGGGAAGCTTGAAACTGGTCACGATGAGAGTATTTACACAATGGAACTTGGGTGTTTAAAATGTATTTCCCAGAAAACTGTTTTACAGCAGTACACCAGTGAACATAGAGGTTAAAAGCACAGTGCAGAGGTCTGAGTTTGGGTCCCAGCTGTGGCACTTTCTAATGGTTTTATTTACCCCTCTGTTCTTTAGTTCTCTGCTCCCTAAAATCAAGGCAAAAAAATACCCACTTCACACCCTAATTATGAGAATTCTGTGGGTCAATTCGCACTTGGCGTATAGTAAGCACTGAATATTACCTGCTATTATTATGCAAAGAAAAAAAAACAAAGTCTCTACAAATAAAGAAATTAACTGGTTTAGATATTTCCCCCAGGCATATTTATTCTTTTTCTTCCCTTCATGCACAATCCTAAGCTATTCCAGTTTTGTAAAGAAAATGTGCACTTTTCTCAACCAACATATGGGGAGGGGGGAATAATATTTATCTTCCCTCTATCACAAGTTGTGAGCATCAAATAAGCCAATTTCTGTGAAGGAGCTTAACAAGCCATAAAGCACTTTGGAACTATAAGACAAGCTTTCTTTAGAGACGGAGTCACTCTCTGTCACCCAGGCTATAGTGCAGTCATGCGATCATAGCTCACTGCAGCCTCAAACTCCTGGGCTCAAGAGATCCTCCCACCTCAGACTCCTACCATTGTAGTCAAATGTGAGATGCCTGATGAGAGGTGCAAACCACAGGGCCTGTCTAAAATGCTAATATTAATGTAGCTGCTCAAATTGAAAGGGAGGATTCTACAACTAAATACGGAGTATATAAAATAAATTAAGAAAAAACGGGTTGGTGGCTCACTCCTGTAATCCCAGCACTTTGGGAGGCCAAGGTGGGTGAATCACAAGGTCAGGAGTTCAAGACCAGCCTGGCCAAGATGGTGAAACCCCGTCTCTACTAAAAATACAAAAAGTAGCCAGGCGTCGTGGCAGGTGCCTGTAATCCCAGCTACTCAGGAGGCTAAGGCACAGAATTGCTTGAACCCGGGAGGCAGAGGTTGCAGTGAGCTGAGATCACGCCACTGCATTCCAGCCTGGCAACAGAGCGAGATTCTGTCTCAAAAAAAAAAGAAAGAAAAACCGGGACTGGGCATGGTGGCTCACGCCTGTAATCCCAGCACTTGGAGGCTGGAGCGGGCAGATCACAAGGTCAGGAGATGGAGACCATCCTGGCTAACATGGTGAAACCCTGTCTCTACTAAAAATACAAAAAATTATCTGGGTGTTGTGGCGGGCACCTGTAGTCCCAGCTACTCGGGAGGCTGAGGCAGGAGAATGGCCTGAACCTGGGAGGCGGAGCTTGCAGTGAGCTGAGATCATGCCACTGCACTCCAGCCTGGGCGACAGAGTGAGACACTGTCTCAAAACAAGCTTAGCATTCTTGAGAATTGTCATGCACAATTTTAGGGTTTATTTCTTAAATTAGCATAATATAGCAGAATTATAAATAAATGCAACGCTTTACACACATGCAATAAATTGTTTGCAAAACTCAGAATAGATATTTTAACTTTATAGACTATAAAAACATGAGCATCAAGCTTTTCAGGAAAAAAATTCTGCATACTACTCTTCTTTAGAATTATTATTCATTGTGAATTCTAGTTGCTAAAAGATGTCATTGTTGTTTCACTATGTACATATTCTTAATGAAATGCAACTCTTCTTCAAAATGATGGAACACATACGCAACTTAGAAGCAGACCTCTAAATAAACCACACTGATAAAACAGCCCACAGACAGCAGTGGGCTCTAACAGAAGTCATTTCGATGGTATTTCAGGCTTTCTCAGTGAGTCATTGTCTTACTCAAAACAAGTTACTCAACTTGAGATGACTCACATTGTACAAAAAGACAACAATAATATCCCATATAACCACATTAGCCTGGCATTTTGAAATCTTTAAAAACACTGTAAACACAGGGCGCTATGACCTTGGTTGGTCAGAAGATGGTCATTTTAGTTACTGACTTGCACTTATCGATTTCCTGAAGTTATATATACACTACTAAGTTTCTGCTAAGTTACTCATTTTGAAATATTTCATTTATTTGTAAGTAACACGGGATTTTAAAGAAATCACGTAAGGCTGCAATTTCACATTTCAAATAAACAGAGCAGCAAGTATAATTTTTTTGACAAGTTGAAGTGTCATTTTTACCTTCATTTTTTATTATACTTTACGTTCTGAGATACATGTGCAGAACGTGCAGATTTGTAACGTAGGTATACACGTGCCATAGTGGTTTGCTGCACCCATCAACCTGCACCCATCATCTACATTAGGTATTTCTCCTAATGCTATCCCTCCCCCAGCCCCCCACCCCCTGACAGGCCCCAGTGTGTGATGCTCCCCCTCCCTGTGTCCATGTGTTCTCATTGTTCAACTTCCACTTATGAGTGAGAATGCGTGGTGTTTGGTTTTCTCTGCTTGCATATTTGTGTATACAAGTGGGACATCACATATGCATCTATTTGTGTATTCATTCTGTAGCTGTAATAGGCTCATTGCCTGGATGTTCACAGCAGCTCAGTACCCAGAGGCACCAGGTTGCAACAGAGACAGAGGTTTAATGGTAAGGCCGCCAAACAAGGAGAAAAGAGAAAAACTCAAATCCGTCTTCCCGAGACTCTGGGGCTAGGGTTTTTAAGAGTTTTGGAGTGAGCCAAAGCATAGAGATTGTTGATGAATTGAAGAGTACAGGATGAAGTCACGGGACAGAGAGAGAAAGAAACTGTACTCTCATGCTCATTTGGTTTGTCTGTGGGAGTCTTTAAATTGGTTGGCGTTAGCAGTCCCACAGTAATTCAGGATCCGTTTAAGCAGTTCTTAAACAAAAGCTTCATGATTCTAACATTAGAATTTCTATCTACAGGAACAATGGGGATGCAAATGGTCAGTATCTAAGGTTATGTGATTTTTAGTTACAAGGAAGTGGGTCAAAGTGCAGCCTGATTACAGCTTAATTATAACTACATTTCTGTCCAGAATTCTTAATTCTGTGAGGATGGCTTCAATTCCTTCAACAAACTTTTACTTAGCACCAACTATATGTAAGTCTCTACATAGTCTATTGAAAATAACCTCAGTTTTTATGAACTAAAGGCAAATACATACTAAAGTTTCATACCGTTTTTACACTGGATATTACATTTTACATTGGATTAAAAGTACCTCCCAAGGTGCTTTATGGTGTTTTCACTGGATACCCATTTTAAACAGCCTTATGTGCTGATTCTGGATGATAATTTTAAGGTTAAACTTCCCTAGCCTATCTAATATACGACTGAGTAGGCTGACAAATAATAACATCAATGTTTATCATTTAAAAAAATACAAATATATATAATCAGCATCCAATACAGATAATCCTGGAACAAAAATTAGTACTGCAGAATTAGATCCAGGCTAATCAGAATCTGGCAGTAGGAAAGCACAACAATGAAGTCCTTCTCAGTGTTATTACTCAGAGGCTGGGGGTAAGAAAAAGTCCTTCGGGTGATGTGAAGTTAGGAGAATTTTACTCAGTTCCCCTGTGTGACTCTGGAAGGTGTTTTCACAGCTTGCAGAGCTGAAGGAGATAGAACTGAACGCTGGCCAGTGGGAAGACAAGAACTGCTCAAGGGAAAGGAAGGTCTCAGGAGGGAGGAGAACCTGATGAAAGTTTTAGTCATCATTATCATGATTATCTGTCACCTCCAGAGTACACAGGGAACAGCTGCATGACAGAGGAGATAATTTCTGAGGAGCTAAAGGACAATATAATATTATAACACCAAAGACACAAAGCTGAAGTAGCAGGTTACACAATTATTTGTCAATTTGTCCAGAGGGAGACTTTTTAGCTGCATTTTCCAAAGCATTGGCACTCTGAAAACTTAATCATATAAAACTACATTCCCAACATGTAGAATAGGTATCATAAAACACTTGCTATACACATATATCCAAACATCTTATGTCTTTATGATAATTTATCTCTGAACTAAAAATCTATTTAGGATCACTATGGATCATTTATGTTTCATTTTGTCAGAAAAAGATCATCAAATAAGAAAGCTTTATTTGGACTGACTTTTACTTTCAGTCAAATTGAACTTTAACTAAACAATCTAAGAAAAATTATTCCTCTATCAATGTTGGTCTAAAAATCCTTCAATTGTAGCTTTTTAACTAGGTCAAGCTCCAAGTCTCCTGAATCCCTAGATTTATTCATTCGTTCGACAGATACCTATGCATATCTTGAACATATCTGGTATTTTGCCTCCTCATCCAAGCCACTATTCGTGTCTCTCACCTTGCTAACCACACAACTTACACCTGCACCCACCTCTCTTCCACTCTCTCCACCAGAGCTGGGGGGATCATTTTGAAAAAGCTGATCCAGTCACTCCACTGCTTAAAACCCTTCAAAGGCTTCCTATTACCCTTGGAATAAAGACCAAAACCCAGCAAGGTATGGCCTGGCCTGGCCCCCTCTATCCTCCTTCAAATTGTGTGCCTTCTCTCCCTCTATCTTCACCAAACCTACTGGCCTTGTTTATTTTTATATATATCTAAGATGTACAGTATGTGAAGTTTTGATATACATATACTGAGTGACAGCAATACTACAGTCAAGTAAATTCTAACGCCATGCTCCTTCCCACTCTGGCAGCTTCTCACAAACTTTCCCTCTTTAACCTAGAATGAGCCTCCTCCCCCACTATGGCCTAGTTAACAATCCTAGTCACCAGTTAGGTACTAACTCAATTGCCCCTCATTAACCAAGTCAGGTTCTTCTATTCTACCCTCTCATTCTATACTGTAGTTATGCTTCACAGCTCTTAGCACAATTTGCAATTATACATTTATTTGTATGAATATTGAAATAATGTCCGGCTCTACCACTGCATTCTCTCTAAGGGCAGGGGCCATGTCTGTTTTGCCCTCCACTGTAGCCCTGGCATCTAGCACAGTGCATGAAACAGCACATATAGCCTACTGCATAGGAGACAATCAATACTTGTTGAATATATGTGCGCAGAATTATGTACAAATGCTAGAATATTCACTCAATAAAAGCTGGAATAATGTCTGTATTACTCTCCTGGGATCAAGCGATCTGTCCACCTCAGCCTCCCAAAGTTCTGGGATTACAGGCATAAGCCACTGTGCTGGGCCGCCTGTATTACTCTCTAGGTGCCATTAAAAGCACTCAATAAACATTGGTTGCACAAACATTGAATGGTGGCAATATATTTCTCCTATTATTCTCTTGAAATAGTCATTGAATTTTTATCCATTAATTTATTAACTCTAAATTTTCCAACACTTATCTCTGGAAAGACTGAACGAACAAACCCTACCTTATTAAGGCACAGCAGCTAAGGAGTGTCCATCACAAAGGAAGCAAAGAGGATGGTTTGCATAGATTCCATTTGAATCTATTTGTTTTGGTTACTCTATTTAAAATATGCTTGCGTCACATGAACTTGAAATCCACTTACTTCCTTCTCCTTAAGTCTTAATAAAGGAATTAGGCTTGCTGTTTGAGACTAAAAAATCCGTCAAGAAGCTGTTTGCATTTTACTGAGATATTTGTTGAATTCAATTAATATTTCCAGAAAACCCTCAAGATACCTGTCACTCTGTGGGGACATAAAATGTTCTTATCTAATATGTACAATCTTTAACTTGACAATTTCACAAGGCATATTGATATAAATCATATTGCTCAATATCTGGTGACTCAGTAGAAAGTGATCTTCAGTTTCAACAAGCAGTCTTTTAATTCATGATGCTTTTTCTTAAGGAAATTAACCTGAGGACTTTTTCCCATACATCTAAAGAGTACTAGAAGTTGCTTTCAAAACATAGAGTAACTTGGTTTCTATGTAGTATTTATAAGAAAAAAAAAAGTATCTGTAGATATTCACTTATAAAGGCAACCTTGGAATCCTCTAATTCGTCATTAAAGTGTGCTTTGTATGCAAACAATCGTCTAACTATAGATACAAAACTGACTTCTCTCTAAAACGATTGATGGAGCACTGGTTTTGCATGAAAATATTCAGTCTGAAAATGTAATACTCCTGCCAATCTAGATCAAAATAGAACTTGTTCTCCCTTAATAACGAGGTGTTCTATCTAAAAAACACTGTTCTCTCTCCTTGGTGGTCTAGCAGTTAGGAATAAAAATTAAAAATAAATAAGTAAAATACACTTTTCTCTCAATCAAACTAATATTTACTGGTCACTATGGAAGCAAATGGGAGCAGACTAGTCAGGTATGCAAATAATCTTGCCTTGCCAGGTATAAAGTGACCTGCCATAGAAGTTTGGAAAAGGGAGGTAATATAAAGGGCTAGGATATGAGGACCACTCTTTACAGCAGAAAGGCATCTGAGCAGAGCCTTGAGGAGTACATAGAATTTCAATATATGGTATTAAGTGGGAGTGGATTGGCAAGAATAGGACCAAAGAGCGTGTCCCTCTAAAGTGCTTTCCCATAAGACTAAGTACTCACCACATCAGCTAAGAACCCTAACTTCCTTGACCCAGGTAGTCTGCACTTCCTTTTTAGAAGATGAATTTTTGTATCTTATTCGTCCTCAAAGGCTGGGCCAGGTATTACTGGCCATCCAGAAATAAGTCCCCAGTACTTAATGCAGTATCTGGCAGAAGATGTGGGCATGCCAAATATATGTAGGTTGAAATGATGTTTAGAAATATCACATTAGGTTCGTACATTCATATCACATGATTGAAAAATTCAGGTAAACGGATTAGCTAAAATCCAAGGAAAATTATTAATTAAGGCTTTCATTTGGCACAATTTAAAGTAAAAGCCTATGTTGATTGAATTTTTCATTTGGATCCAATTATGCTGTCACATTAGGTAGAGCTGGAGTATATGAGTCACCCGAAATTCTATTAATCAAATCTGGAAATAATAATATAATAATGTGTTTTAATCATTCTAATACAGCAAATGAGACACAGAAAAACAAAACCAACAACACTGTAAAGTACCCGCTGATCAATCTTTGTTGGGAACAATGTCCTATTCAGCAGTGGGATAACAGCAACACCTAAGAGTTGAACAACCCAGAAGAAAAAATATGAATCGTCAGGGAAAGTCTGCTTAGAGGGAAATAAAAATCCAAGGTGTATTGCTAGATTTTGTAATAACTAGATGTGGCAATACAGAAATGTGATTTTAATTGGAGAAGGAAGATAATTATAGCTTGCAAGCCAACTAGTTAATGTAAGTGACAAACTTTGGCCCCACACCCAAGAAAGGAGGGTGAACCCAAAATGGGAGTTTATCAAGTTTCCATTACAAATGTGTTCAAGACATCTGAGCCACCCTGAAACCAAACCCTGAAACCAAGGAGTCTGGGGAGGTTATATGTTACTAAAAATTAATTATTTAATTTAAATAGTTTCTATAAATTTAAATATGAAAACAATAAATTCTGTGTTATATCTTTGGAAGTAGCATTATGCTGGTGATGAAATGCGATGGGATAAAACACAGTTAGCAGGCATTCCTTAAAAAATATTCCCTAAGCTAATACTAGAAACAGAAAAAGAGGGGTCAGATTAATCCTACGAATATAGAAGTGATCCAACTAAAGGCAACCTACATGATAACAGAAGTGAAAACCACATCATCTAAGGAACAGTTGAATGAACTGGTGATCCATAACCTGGAAAATTTAAAAGACTTGGAAAGACAGAGTAATCTTGTCAAATACCCAAAAGATTCTCCATTAGCAAAGCTATATTCTGTGTGGCAGATTTCAGTTAAATAGAAAGATAAACTTTCTAATAATTAGAGCACTTCAAAGGAAGGTGGAGTGCTTCATGAGACAATGAGTTTCTCATCACTAGAAATATTTTAGTAGAGACTGGAGATATCTGATAAGGGGCTCTGTTTAGTGTTGAATATTTAACAAGAGAAGCAGAAAGAACAGACGTCTATGAGTACCCACTGTGTAGAACACTTTGTAGAAGAACACTTTGTATGTGTTATCTAAATTGGTAGTCTCAGATTTATGAATTGGATATTATTTCTCACATGAAGATTAAAAGAGATTAAGCAATTTACCATACACGCTGTAACAGGCAATGCTGGAAGGTGAAGCCTGGTAATGACCTCTATTGTCCTTTGCAAATTCTGTTCTGGTTAAAGCCATAACAGTGAATGCGTTAGTGGTCCAGATAATTCTATCCTGATAATTTGTCTATTTATCCAGTCTGGTATTATTTCTCTCAGAATATCCAGAGACTTTTGGCCAAAGAGCATATTTAGCTTCCCCCATGACATTAAACTCAAAAGATAAATCATCCTTTAGGTTCTTTCCAACTGAATTCTGTAATTTTGATGACCAGAATTCCTAGCAACTCATTTACACTAGAAAAGGCAGAGTTTTAGGGCCAGGCATGGTGGCTCACACCCGTAATTCCAGCACTTTGGGAGGCCGAGGCGGGCAGATCATGAGGTCAAGAGATTGAGACCAGCCTGGCCAACATGAAACCCTGTGAAACCCCGTCTCTACTAAAAATACAAAAATTAGCTGGGCATGGTGGCAGATGCCTGTAATCCCAGCTACTCGGGAGGCTGAGGCAGGAGAAACACTTGAACCCGGGAGGCGGAGGTTGTAGTGAGCCGAGATCATACCATTGCACTCCAGCCTGGGCGACAGAGCGAGACTCTGTGAGGAAGGAAGGGAATGGGAGGGGAGGGGAGGGGAGGGGAAGGGAAGGGAGGGAAGGGAGGCACAGTTTTGTCACATGGGTCAATTCAGGCAATTGGTTGTGGGCTTCGTGGATTAATTTTATCAAGAATAATTCTCCAGCCAGTCTAGGTTCAGCAAGAAGATGTGTTATCAATTAGTAATGTCTGACATGAGTACAGGAGAGTGGCAGCAAGAATGACTTGTGTTTGTTCTCTCTAAGCTCCACATTTCCTAAAACTATTTTTCTATTTGTAATCATCAGCTCTTGAGTGAATACAGTGAGCAAATTATTTTACCGACTGTCAAAAGTAATACTTACTGACATTTTTCCTAACACCATTCATGGAGGGTACAGGAATATACAATGAAGCAAATGAAAAGCTGCCCACAAGACTAGACGGATTATCAAAAGGGTTTTTTTTAAATATAAATTTAATATAACTTTGAATTACTTCAAAAACCATACCACAGTCCAGAATCTGTTCTTCATAGCCCTGCAGGTCCAGA
Source organism: Piliocolobus tephrosceles (assembly GCF_002776525.5). Lineage (NCBI taxonomy): Eukaryota > Metazoa > Chordata > Mammalia > Primates > Cercopithecidae > Piliocolobus > Piliocolobus tephrosceles. The sequence goes on along the minus strand of NC_045449.1, from coordinate 49,727,715 downwards.
AACTAGACTTCGCCATGCCCAGAGGTAACCTGACACTTGATGACAGACTTACAGCGACTGTATTCACATAATGCTGATGCGTACATTAGAATGCCAGTTTGCTGGCAATGAAGCACATATCTTTCCAGCTGTCCAAGGCCATTTTCCTGAGCACTCACTCCCTGCACATTCGCCACAATGACGTTTCTAAAATGTAGAATTTTTTCAGTCATTTTGAATGATACCACCTGCCTGTTCTTTATAAGTTCCCAATGATACAGTTTAAATGGCTCATCCAACAGATGGTTTCCTATATTACTGATATGAGCTCTTGAACTGTGTCTTGGACCACTCTTATTTCTGATTTCTGTCTCCTTCCAGGTACCTAGCTGTGCTATCTGGCTTATTGGCTCCCTGAGTGTTCTCTTTCTCTCGTTTTTCTTTTTTTTTTTTTTTTTTTTTCTGAGATGGAGTTTTGCTCTTATCGCCCAGGCTGGAGTGCAATGACACGATGTTGGCTCACTGCAACCTCCACCTCCCGGGTCCAAGCGATTCTCCTGCCTCAGCCTCCCAAGTAGCTGGGATTACAGGCACATGCCACCATGCTTGGCTAATTTTGTATTTTTACGAGAGACAGGGTTTCTCCATGTTGGCCAAGCTGGTCTTGAACTCCCGACCCCAAGTGATCCGCCCACCTAGGCCTCCCAAAGTGCTGGGATTACAGGCATGAGCCACCATGCCTGGCCCTCTTTTTCTTTATTTCCCAGAAGAAACATTTCTGAAATACCTCTAAAGAGCTGCAAAATTCTACTTGCTTCCGTTTCCCAGTATGTTCTGCACCCAACCATCTTGCCTTCACTCCACACTTGCTTAGTTCCACACCATTCTTTTTTCTTTTATACTCACTGTGTGTGCTACAGCAGTGTAAGACACAGATGGCTTCATTCCATCACCACCCTTTCCTTCCCTAATGGCAGACAGTCTGGCTTCTGTGCCCCTACATTGTCCAGAACATTCTTGCACCCAGATCTCCAAGGATCTTGTGGCACTATCATGGACATTTATTTCTAGTCCTCATTCTTCCTGGTCTCTATGCAGAATTTGAAACTCAAGACCTGGAAGAACCTCCTTCTGGAAACCCTACCAGGCGAATCATAACATGCTACAATCCATGCTTGGTTGCCTGAATTTTTTCCAGACTTCCAGATCACTCCTTATTCACTTCCTTCACTGGGTACTTTTCCTCTGTGCCAAGCCTAACTTTGAGGGTTTCCTCACCATTCAGCCTTAACCTTCTGCTCTCCCCTTTATAAAATCCAGTTATTCTAAAGGCTTCAACTACCACCTCAATATAGATAATTTCTGGCCTTCAGCTCTCTCCTAAATTATTTCAATTTCAGTGATCCTTTAATTCCCAAAATTGGTCATATTACATGATGCTTAAACTATAAAGATTGAGAATGTGTATTAACTGTAATTGGTAGCTTTGAGATAATTCATTCCCTGTTCTCAAAAGACAACAGTACTTCTAGGATCTTTTCAGAACAAACAGCCAGATTATAAAGGAATGTTGCAGTTCTAGTCATACTTGACATATTTAACACTGTTGGCCATCCCATCTTCTCAAAATTCTCCTCTCCACTGGCTTTCTTGAAACTTCTGTCCCCTGGTTCTCCCTTTTATCTTTCAATGTTATCTCTCAAGCCTTTTATATTCTCATTAAATATTGCAGCTCCTCCAGGTTTTATCCATGGTCCTCCTCTCTACTCATCCTCCCTGAGAAATCTCACGTAGTTCATGGTTTCTCTTTGCCAGTAACTTCCAAATCTAGCCACAATTTCTCTCCTAATCTCAGACCCACACTGCAACTGCCTATGGAATATCTACACCTGAATGTTGATAGGTACCTCAGGCTCGATCTTCCTTTCCCTAAATTTGTTATATTTCCTGCAAAAACTGCCCCCGCTTTGCATTCACATATCAGTCAATAGCATTCCCCAATGTTCAAAACTGGCAACGTCTTGTCATCTTAGGCACCCTCCATCATCAACCTGCAAACAGCCAAGTCAAGTGCCACTGTATCTATGACTATCTTCCCATTCTTACCACTGCACTGACACTTTTGTGAAATTTTCATTGTTTCTTCCCCTCCCCAGACTCTTGCAAGTTCTCCCATCTCATCTCCCTTTGTCCAGTTTCCCTCCAATCCATCTAGTACACTGTCAACAAAGTTATCTTTCAAAAAATGAAGGTCATGTTCCTCCCCTATTTAGCAGCTTTCAACAGTCCACTCCATGACTAAGGGATCAAGTCCAAATTCCTCAGAATGGCATTAAAGGTCTTTTCTCATGTAGCCCAAACATATTTTCTAGTCTTATTTTTGGCAGTCACTCACATAAACTTTATGTCCCAGCTAAACCAAACTTTTCTCAGTTCTTGAAATATGTCATGTGTGTTTATGTCTCCTTTATACGTGCTGGTCCCTCAGCCTAGATTTTTTTTTCCCCATACAATGAATTCTAAGTCATTCTTTAAGATATCACTCAAAAGACATCTCATTAAGTCCTCCAGAAACTGGTTTCTCTTTCCTGGTGCTTCATATACTTTAGATAAATCTGTATTTTCAAACTCTTCATCCTATTTTGTAATTATTTGTGCCTTGTCTCCTACCCTTTGACCCAAAAGATATGACTTCCCTGAAGGTAAAGACCACATCTTACCTATTCTTGCATCCTTAGAACCCCAGCAAAATATATGGCATATAATATACATTCAGTGAACTGTACAAAAAGTGGGACAATTGCAGCCAAGATACTGTCCCTTCCCTCTAGAAGGTGAGGAAAAGAGTACTAGAAACAACAAAGTGCCTTTCTTGCTACATGTAATTTTACAGTCAAGTTGTATTAATTGAAAGAATACAGAAAAATCTTGTCTTCAAAATTCTTACCACCACAGTGCCTGAAATTCCACTTAGATAAAAGGTGTTTTTTGTTTTTGTTTTGTTCTTGCAGGTGTGTGTGTGTGTGTGTGTGTGTGTGTGTTTGAGACAGATTCTCGCTCTGTTGCCAGGCTGGAGTGCAATGGCGCAATCTCAGCTCACTGCAACCTCCGCCTCCTGGGTTCAAGTGATTCTCCTGCCTCAGCCTCCTGAGTAGCTGGGACTACAGGCACGCACCACCATGCCCAGCTAATTTTTGTATTTTTAGTAGAGATGGGGTTTCACCATGTTGGCCAGGATGGTCTCAATCTCTTGACCTCGTGATCCGCCCACCTTGGCCTCCCAAAGGTGTTTTTTTAAAAAACATGTAAATAGCTTCAGTGAATGCCTCTCCAACCCTACCCACCTTTGGCAGTCAGTCAGTAAGTCACACCTTAGACTGAATTAGACTCACCAGATGGTTATCCTCCTAATACTTATTCCCACGCGAGGCTGAGAAGTCTCAGTAGAGAAAGACGAGAAAACAGACAAATGGAGCAAGTCAAAGGAGGACAAACTAAACTGGAATGTGGCTTTGGGGTACCAGGCAGCAACTTCAGAACACAGGATAGCTGGCACGTGGTGAGAGAGTGGTGCGGCAGAGAGGAAGAGGGCAGCAAAACAAAGATGCATCTGCAATGATGGAAACCTCAGCAGGTACTGGTTCCTCTACTTCTCCCCAGAGACGGGAGAAACACCCTCTCTCACACTGAGCAAAAGCGGCCCCACCTTGGCACACAGGCTTGGCTCTTCAGGGGAAGCGTTCATCATCACAGTTACCTAACTCTGTTAACTCCTGTAACCTAACTACTCTTCCCACCCACTGCCCCCATCATCTTTCCTTTTATCCAATGAGGAGACAAGCAGGAGAGAAGTGAGCTGGTTTCTGGAGTTCCAATAGATAAGGCTGTCACAGATAATTACATCTCCTCTTATTTTATCACCGGATCCCACCTGAGATCTCTTTCCTCCTACCTTACCTGCAGCAGTGAACAGGCAGCAGAGAACAGAGAGAAGGATTGGAAGAAAGCCCAGAAAGTTTCTGAACAGCTAACAATATGCATCCAGGAGTGTTTTCTGCTCTGTGAAGCCTGCATCAATACATGTTAAAGAAATTGAAGCAAAAGGCTGACCATGAGAATGTACAACCATCATTTCTGATTCAGTATCTGCACTTCTAAACCACTCTTTCTCCTGGCTTTCCTATTCTGCCACTTTCTTGGTCCTGACCACCTCAATATCCAATCAATAATCAAATAATAATTATTACTCTTTCAATTGGCTTATTTTTTCTGTGTCCATGATGACATATCTAGACACTAACATTCTCCTAACCGGTTCCCTTGCTCCGTCTCTCCCAAACCCATTAGAATACTTTCAACAGGCTAATCTTCCCAAAGCAATGTTTTTCTTGAGTGACTGCCCCACTCAAAAGCAATCTGAAACTCCAAATTGCTTATCAGGGGTTCTCAATTTTTTTTTTTTCCTAAAGCAAAGGACACAAAATATTTTTTTCCTAAAGGACACAAAATATTCCCAATAGTAACAATTTATTTGCAGTGGTGCTTGGCAGGGGAGGGAATGAATTCTGAATCTCTGGGAGTGTTATGTTGCATGTGATTTGCAAAACTTCCCCAAGACAAATGTGATAAGTAGAATAATAAAGGCACATACAGAGTATTACGGGTACAGAAAGAAGGTGATGATGGCCTTTTCCAGCCACTTTTTCTCTTCCTATGACAGAAATCTCCATATCCTTTCCTAGGAGGGATAAGGAAAGGAGGGAGCTTCAGGGGAAATCTGTTCTGGGAGCATCAACATGTTTCTGACCTCGATTAGGCCAAAAGGCAACTGCCATGCTGACTTGAGGGTCCACGTACTCTACTGGCCTCACTCTACTTCTGACACAGCCTGAACACCAACATAATCAGAAGGACTACATTAAACAGAAAGAATACTACTCCTTGTTAAGATGTGGTCTTAGACAAGTCACACCCACCATTTTTAAATTTCATTTACTCTTCTTTAGAATGAGGAAATCGGAGATTATCTCCACAATCCTTTCCAGCTCTAAAATGTGAAGATTCTATAGACCCTTTTTTGTTTTGTTTTGTTTTGTTTTCTTGAGACAGAATCTTGCTCTTGTCGCCCAGGCTGAAGTGCAATGGCACAATCTTGGCTCCACTGCAACCTCCACCTCCCGGGTTCAAGCAATTCTTTTGCCTCAGCCTCCCAAGTAGCTGGGTTTACAGGCACCTGCCATCACGCCCAGCTAATTTTTTGTATTTTTAGTAGAGATGAGGTTTCGCCATGTTGGCCAAGCTGGTCTCAAACTCCTGACCTCAAGTGATACACCTGCCTTAGCCTCCCCAAGTGCTGGGATTACAGGCGTGAGCAACTGTGCCCGGCCTAGATCCACATTTTAAACCATTAAAGGTTTGGTATCAGCAAAAGATGCAATATATAGGGCATGAAATTAACATTACTTGATCCTGAAAGAAAAAAAAGATTATCAAGAGTTGTCTCAGAAATCAATTCTTTTCACCTAAACTATTAAAATACACATATATCTGTGTTAAATCATTTCCCCAAGGTCATGAACATGTTAGCATTTCAAAGTAATAAAAACCATATGAAGTAGAATGTAGCTGCTGTCTCCTCAGGAGAGGACCCTGAAAGGGGGCGTGCAGTACTAGTGTGTGCAGTACGAGGAGATAGCAGCCCCTCCCACCACTTAGACTTAGCCAATCGGGACAATGAAATTTGAACAAGAGACCAATGTGTGGGAACATACGCTGAAGATCATATCAATTGTTTGACTTTTGCTGTGGTTTGTGTAAACTAGCCCTCCAAAGCACCCCAGCTTCTCCTTGTCCTCCAATTCCTATATTCCTACCTTCCACTGATTCTAGAAACCAATGATATCCTTCTAGTAAATTCTCTCCTTGTTTAGTGCAACCAGTCTGTTTCTGACCAACATAATTAGTTAAGCTGTGAAGCCACCTGGGCCTTCCTGGAACAGCTTCTCAACTCCATCCTCCATTTTTCCCCACCCTGTATACATACCTCTACCTGTCCACGTTGGTATGCACCTGCTCTGTACCTGGCACTATGCTAAGCCTCAAGAAAGAAATGTGAATAATGTGTGGTCTACCCTCAAGGATCTTACACTTTGATAAGCAAGTATTAACCCTTATTGGTGTTGCAATTATTCATTTTCCTATCAACCTCCTTGAGAGTAAAGACTCTATACAATTCCTATCACACAGTAGGGTCCACACAGGAAACAATCGGCACACTCAAATTAGGGTAAGTCAAGGCAAATTTAAGAAAAGGACTATTTACAGGCTGGGTGTGGTGGCTCACGCTTGTAATCCCAGCACTTTGGGAGGCCGAGGCGGGTGGATCACGAGATCAGGAGTTCCAGACCAGCCTTGCCAATAAGGTAAAACCCGTCTCTACTAAAACTACAAAAATTAGCCTAGTGCGGTGGCGGGCGCCTGTAGTCCCAGCTACTCAGGAGGTTGAGGCAGGAGAATCGCTTAACTTGGGAGGGGGAGGTTGCAGTGAGCCAAGATTGCACCACTGCATTCCAGCCTGGGCGACAGAGTGGGACTCTAACTCAAAAAAAAAGAAAAAAGAAAAAAAAAAGGGACTATTTACAAAGGTGTGGGTATGGCATAGGGAAACCATCGGGGGTAGCTAGTGTCACCCCCATGCCTAAAGAACAAAGGAACGTAATTTAGGAAGGGAAAGTCACAGAAAGGGCCATGTCAACAGGAGCTGTGGTGTTCAATGAAAGGATCCAACCAAGCTGTAGAGGTGGCCAAAGGAATAGATCCCCCAACTCATTCTCCTCCCTCCCTCCACTGGAGTCCCTACTGGGCAAACATAATGAAAGCCAGAGGGCAAGGTTATATTCATGGTGCAGAGAGCAGAATGGAGAAAGGTGGAGAGAGGATATGGAAGGGCAAACAGCTTTGTAGGGTCAGCACTCAATACATGTATGTAGAATTAGAGTATTGCTACTACATGTATGTGGACAATTTCTAGTTTCTCTTTTCTCGTTTTATTTTAGTTCTCAACTATATTAGTGTTCTTGTTGGCAGATTTTCCTGATACTTGCAAGTTTAATTCTCATCTTCCTCTCTGCTATAGAAATACACGCACCAACACTAAAAGGAAAACTGTCCTCAATCTACCTTCCCAATAATCAGTGTCTCCTCTTGAAACCCTGATGAAAACGGAGACTCCTCTATCTTTATCTTTCCATTCTCTTCTCCCTTCATCCTCTGAGGGATTCCTTAATCATGTGTAACTGTCATCCTCTCCATCCTGTACACCTAAATGTAACAAAATCATGGGCCCTTAGGGCCATAGGAGGCTGACCTGGAAAGACAGAACAATCCCCCTGGAGTGGGGACAGGGTGCAGTGGAAGAGATGAAGATCATGGCAAAAGGAATGGGGTGGCACAGAGCTTCCACTTGCAGACATTTTGGTTTCTTAGGATAGACTGGGAGATGCGAAAGGAGTAGTCTGAAGAAGAGGTAACTTCCTGAAATTCAGAAGGAACTCCAGGAACAGAACTCAGATGTGGGCACAGGAGACGGAAGATAATCTGTGTATAGAGTAAGGAGGAAATGTGTGCCTTCTCTTCAGTCTACTCCCCCACATGTATTCTAAAAAGACAAAATCACGCTTTTGCTTAAGGCCGGTCTTTTAGGCGGGCAAAGTGCAATTTCAGCAGATTTCTTCCCAAAATAAATTATCTCCTCCTCACCAAGAACTGAAATTTTTATCACAAAAAATAATCTTTCATTTCATGATTAAGGGAAAAGTTCAAAATTCAAATGCCTAGGTTCCTGAATGATATAGAGCAAATAATACTGTTTCTATTAGTGTAAATGAATAATATCATGTCCTTTCCCTACACAGAAAAAGTGAGTTAAAGCACAAGAAAGCCAATGGCTTCAGATGAAGTGCAGAGAGAGATTTCAACCTAGAGAAGATAAAGGAAAGTGGGTTTAGACACAAATGGCAAACTTTGCCAACTTTAATTTTGTGTATAGGCAACTCTGTCCAGTTTAGGGTATGCATGGATATCTAGAATCAATGCTCAGACACTGAGATTAGGAGGGATATTAATTAAGCCGCATGTATCACAACTGTATAAAACCAGGAAGGGCCCATAATAGTCCCATAACACTCCCTGGTACATACTGGGCATTCAATATTTCTTGAATGAATGTGTGGTATAATTAGGATTATGAGTTTTAGAGACTGCTGTGAGCTAGAGTGGGGACCAGGGAGAGAAGGGAAGGGAGAGAACAAGCATTCACTGAGAGCCTGGTATGTGCCAGACGCTATTAACTGTTTCTCATTAATCCTCCAAATTCTTTTGTAATTTGAACAGATGAAAAAACTGAAATTCAGGTAAGAAACTTTATCCAAGCTGAGAAACAGTAGGTTAGAACTCAAACCTAGTTTAAGTTGAGTAGTGCAGTATGCAGTATGCAGTATGCACTACTCAACTTAAACTCCTTGGCAAGGGCCCTGTAGCAAGCCTGGAAGGTTTCATGGGAAAATAGACACAAACTGAGCAAGAGCATGAGAATGTTAAGACTACAGGGTCAGAAAGAAAGAATGTCTGTTAGAGGAATGCCTGCAGTGTTTTCAAAAATAATCACTCAACATTGTTCAAAAGATGAAGTCATGAAATGATGGTCTTCTCTGTTTTTCCTGCTCACACACAGTTTTCCTGGATGTACCCAACACCCTGATGAGATAGCACTTGAGCATGTATGGTTCATCGATCACTAAAATAAGAGGTGAAGAGATGGTTAACCAAAAAAAAGAAACCTATACTTTAAAAAAATTCATTAAGATGATGTAACTTTACACAGATAATGATAGATGATAGATAGATAGATAGATAGATAGATAGATAGATAGATACATACATACATACATACATACATACATACATACATACATAGAGGCTCCATAATGGTCCCCATAATTCACCAACTTTGGGGCTACACTTTAACCTTAGATCTCTGCTACACCTCCACACAGTGGCTTGTTCCTCTGGGTTGTGGCAGCACGGCAGCACTGAAAGTGGCTGTGAGTCTGTTAAGTCTCAGGGGGAACTGTGTTATTGTTGGGGGCTCAAGAGAGCACAGAGGGCCATGGTAGTGGGCCTTTCGGTGGCTTTTATGGTATTGAGGGTAGGTTGGGTCCTGGCACAGGGTGGAGTAGCCTGAGTGCTGGACCAAATAGGGGCCTGTGAAATTCTGGTGACTCTGATGGTGGTGGCCTTCTTTCAAGTAATGAGAGGAAAACAACACAGAATTTAAACAAACGTCAGGCCACTACCTTGACAAGTTACATTGCCTGGAAAATGCCAGAGCTGACCTTGCACTCAAAATGAAAAGAAGGCATGGGAATTTGGGGGGAAAAATTGATGGTCAACCTCGAGACCACAGCAAATATTACAGCACTATCAAGTACCTTAAAACTCAGTTGTCTTAAATGTAGAAAATACGACCCTTTCTCCTGGCCAACATATATTGTATCTGATGCATCTAATGTCGAGAAAAATGTCTAATGTGCATAAAAATTAATATGAAATGGCTCAACATTCATTTGAAAAACATTCTTCTGTATTTCAGAAGCTCTAAAACAATATATTTAGCTGAAATGTTCTATAATAGTCCCAGAAAAATTAAAATTTAATGTTTATCTAATTTATATTTATACAAATATAATTTTTTGAGACAGGGTCTTGCTCTGTTGCCCTGGCTGGAGCATAGTGGCACGATCATAGCAGCCTCACCCTCCCAGGCTTGAACAATCCTCCCATGTCAGCCTTCCAAGGCGGGACTACAGACATGTGCCACCATTCCCAGCTAAATTCCTTTTCTGTAGAGATGGGGTCTCACTATATTGTTTAAGCTGATCTCAAACTCCTGGACTCAAGTGATCCTCCAGCCTCAGCTTCTCAAAGTGCTGGGACTACAGGCATGAGCCGCCATGACTAGTACAAATATAATTATGATTGACAAACTTATAATTGTTGAAATCCGTGAAGCATATAATCTGGACCTAATGGCACCCAACATATTTTGTTGAATTGTATGTTTCCTTTTCCTCCCTTGAAGGTAACAAATGTTACTTTGGAAAATGCCAGCATTCCGCATTAGATCCACAATGCCAGGCTCACTGTGGATGACTTCAAGCTCAAGTAAGTTCAGAAACCATGTAAATAACCGATTAAAAAAAAAAAAAAACCAACTCCCTGATTCACCACTTTAAACAGTTACTACAAAACTTACAATATCATTATTTCATATTATTAAACATCTCAACATAAAACAATCTCTTTTATGTTTAAATTACAATAGTGGTCATAGGCTAGCAATGTGAAAACTCCCAGGCTAGCGATTTGAAATCTCACATATGGTGTATGACTCTCCAATACATAGGTCAGAGACTTGGTTTTTATAGAACTGCAGGAGGTACTCCCTACTGTACTTGAATTTTTTTTCAAACTGGGGAGACACAGTCCTTGTAAAACAAAGGTGCATTCTCCTGTACATGAAAAGGAGCTTGCTTCCTTTCCTAGTCAAAGAGCAGAGGGGAGATTTTCATTCTTTCACAGCTTTAATAATGTTATTCCTACCATATACTGAACACTGATGCTGTGCTAAGCACTGTTGTACATTAACTCAATTCTCATAATATTCCCATTTTAGCCGGGCATGGTAGCTCACGCCTGTAATCCCAGCACTTTTTGGGAGGCTGAGGCAGGTGGGTCACTTGAGGTTAGGAGTTTGAGACCAGCCTGGCCAACATGGTGAAACACCGTCTCTACTAAAAATACAAAAATTAGCCAGGCGTGGTGATGCACACTTGTAATCCCAGCTACTTGGGAGGCTGAGGCGGGAGGATCGCTTGAACCTGGGAGGCGGAGATTACGGTGAGCCAAGATCACGCCACTGTACTCCAGCCTGAGTAACACAGTGAGACTCGGTCTCAAAAAAAAAAAAAAAAAAATTCCCATTTTAATGATAAGAAGACACAGGTTCAGAGAAGTAATTTGCCCAAGGTGATAGCTGAACATGGCAGAGGTGCAATTTGAACCCATGTCTTCACACCCCAGTGCTGTGCTCTTTAGGCTCCACTATGTGGGACATCTTATTACCACTGGATAAGGAGACCTCCATCTAAGCTGTATTGATTCTTCTAATTGGGCTCTGTTCAGATACCAGAGTAAAGCTGTCCCTTATCAGTGTGTCGAGGCTGATAGCAAGGGCCTGCAAAGTGTCTTGGATGAGTTGACTTTGAACAAGACTAACCTAGAGTGGCAAATGGAAAGCCAGATGGAGGAGCTGAATTACCTCAGAAACAATCATGAAGAGGTGGGAGCTACACAAAATGAATTTAAAGTTTCAGTATGTCAATACCTGCCAAGATATGGTGGTGGCGGCTATCATTATAAGAGACATTCTTTTCATAAAACACAGGTAAAGTAACATAGACTGTAAGGCAAAACTTACCTCTCACAATGACAGTGAAAATCAAATAAATTACTTGTATTAAAATATTTTGTAAAAATTAAAATATTATTCCTTTATATTGATCCTAAATATGTTTATAATAGGGTTGCCAGATAAAAATACAGAACTCTCAGTTTAAATTATAATTTTAGGTAAACAATGAATAATATAACAGATATGTCCCAAATATTGCATGGAATATAGTTATACCAAAAAAAGTATTCAATGTTTATTTGAAATTCAAATTTAATTGGCATTCTGTATTTTATTTGCTAAATCTAGTAACACTATTTTGTTGTCTCCTAGAAATTTCTTTGAAACCTTAAAAAAGATTTCTAAACTCTACATTTTCAATTTTAAATTTTTAATTTATTTAAATAATCATATTCCAGATGCAAGATCAAGTAACCTGTGGCATTTTATTTTATTTTGGATCAGGAGATGAAGGGTGACAATGATAAGGTACCTTATGTTGAGGTAAACATAGAAAACAAACGGCCCCAGGTGTGGACCTGACTGTCCTGATGAACCAGACAAGACAGTAATATGAGGCTTTGCCACAAGAAAGCCACAGAAAGGCTAAGGCCTGGTTTAATGTAAGGTAAGCCTATCACCACCAAAACAAAACAAAACAATACCCAATATTAAGCAGAAGCCATGAAAATTAGTATAAGTATTTATATTTTTATTCCACTCTAACATCTCAGAGTAAAGAACTGATGATGGGCAGGCCTCGGCTTCTGCTGACAACTGCCAACCGGCATGAGATTGCTGAGCTGAGGTGGACTCTCCAGACACTGGAACTGGAACTCCAGGCCCAGCGGCCTCTGGTAAGAATGCTGCAATGTGAGACCCTTGAGACAGACTGACTTGTTGAAGATGAAGGGAAAACAGAGAGCCTCCGGTACAGTTGTTGAAGAGCAACCACCAGCCAACACCAAGGAGACAAGGAAGAAGAAGTCCTTCTCTCAACCGACATCCGGAAGACAAGGAAGAAGAATTCCTCTCAACCGACGTCCGGAAGCAGGAAGAAGACTCCCAAGACAGCGAAGAAAGGAAAACAACTTGAGGAGAGCCAGGAAGAAAAATGCTCCACAAAAATATGCGGCTTTAAGAAGACTTGAGGAAGGGAGCAGGCCAACACCCTCTGACCACAGTGACCAGCTGAATGAGAAGCTCCAACAAGAATGAGCTGCAGCTGGAGCAACACAGTGAGGGACACAGCTGGAGCAACAGAGTTAGGGGACACAGCCGGAACAACAGAGGGGGAGGATGCCAACCATTTCCACTAATTCCCTGAGCAGCGAGTAATTTCAGGGCAAGCCCAGAGACCTAGGATCCATCTGAGAAGTCTGTAGAGGTCTGACCAGAGAACTCAACAACAGGGTACGCCCCATGGTGATGAAAATAAAATGAATCTGTTGTAAAAGGAAAAAACAAAAAAAGTTACAACGTGTTGCTTTGAAATCCAACGGTATATCCACACGTGACATGTCTGGTCACAGTTGTCTCAAAACATTTTGTGTCTCCACAGTATAATGTTTGCCCTGTAAAATTTAAAAGCAATTCTTTAATTTTAAACTATAGAAGAACAGTAAATTAGGGTAAGAGAGAAAGACACAATACCAGGAGTAAATATAGTTACATGGTTTCTTTAAAATTACAGATTAAGTTCTGTGTGGTACTAGTTTACAGCATTCGGCACTATTCTGCTACATTGCAATTTTTGATGAGTCTTTACTTTTATTTTCCATTCCTTTCCTCTTTTATTTTTTTTTAATTTTATGGATAAATAGTAGTTATACATATATATGGGGTACATGTAATATTTTGATACAAGCATACAATGTGTAATGATCAAATCAGGATAATGGGGATATTCATTATCTCAAACACTTATTTCTTTGTGTTAGGAACATTCTAATTTCACTCTAGTTATTTAGAATATACAGTGAATTTCTGTTAACTATAGTCACTCTATTGTGCTACTGAACACTAGATCTTATTCCTTTTAATTGTAATTTTGTACCCCATCAACCAACCCCTTTTTATCCCCTGCTCTCTCTCACCCACCTCCCTACTGTCCTCCTAGCCTCTCTGGTAATCATTATACTACTCTTTATCTCGATGAGATCAACTTTTTTAGCTCCCACATATGAGTGAGAACATGTGATACTTTTAATCTAGTTTGACAGAAACTGAAAGTAACCACTGTTACAATATGTTACCCCAATATAGCTTGTGGAGTCTTCATCCCTGGAGAGTTTTGAGACAGAAGGAAGTAAGCAGGGGAGGAGGGAAGCAGGAAATTCTAACTAGACCAAATTTAGCATTTATATTCCAGATGCCAAGAAAAAAATAATAATGCAACATCTTATAGCTCTGCAAATATGCACTCATTTATATATCTAAGCTTTAGACTAGAAAATTCTAACTAGCTCTACATTTCAATCAAAATTATCAATATGGAAAATATTTGGAGAGACAGCAAAAAGTTTAATAGTTTTTGAATGCATATAAGTTGGAAACTTTCAAAGCAACAGAACCCCTCCACGTCACAGTTTACTACTAAATTAATTCAGATACACACCTTGCGTTCACTGTTGTATTCCTCAAGACTCAAAGAGTTAAAAACCCGATGAAAAGTGGTTAATCTCCATAATGGGTGTTAGCTCCATCTGAAAAAGCCAGCATTATAAAAGCATTAATGTTTCAATTATGCATGGTGGCTAACTGCTGTGATTTGTTATTTTAATGACTGGTCTGCCAAAGAGTTAGGAATCTCCATAAACCCATGCCAGACCAACCCTCAAGAAGTTAGGGCAGAGTCTCACCTGGGAACAGACAAGGCCCACAAGTCTTATCTCTTCCAGGGCAGGACATCTTGCCTCATTAGTTCTTTTTCTTTTCAAATTGGTCTATTTTTTCATCACAAAAATAATAAGGAAGGCTTGTCTAGTCTGAAAAAGAAACTAAAATCCCTTATGTTCTTGTTAATTTTCCAAGTCACATGACCAAAAAATACAATTTTAGCTCATTTCAAAAGTGTTTTAGAAGTTACTCATTGTTTAAGCCAGCAACAGTGTGTTTTAAAAAAGAAAAAACAGTTAATCATTGTGTTTTTAAAAAGCTCTGAGGATAGGTCTGTGTTCAAATCCCACCAAAGTCCCTTTATTGAACAGTTTTGGGCATGCTAAATTTTAACTAATTTATTTTCTTTTTTGAGGGGGTTTGTGGGAAAAAGGGTCTCGCTGTGTCACCCAGGCTGGAGTGCAGTGGTGCGATCACAGCTCACTACAACTTTGACCTTTCAGGCTCAGGCAATCCTTCCACCTCACCCTCTTGAGTAGCTGGACCCACAGGCACATGCCATCACACCAGGCTTTGTGTGTGTGTATGTGCATTTTGTAGAGACGGGGTTTCGCCATGTTTTCCAGGCTGGTCTCAAACTCCTGGACTCATGTGAATCCTCCTGCCTTGGCTTCCCAAAGTGACGGAACTACAGGCGTGAGCCACTGCACCTGGCCAACTAATTTTAGTTAAAATAAAATTTCTGGCCAGGCATGGGGGCTCACATCTATAATCCCAGCACTTTGGGAGGCTGAGGCGGGTGGATCACCTCAGGTCAGGAGTTTGAGACCAGCCTGACCAACATGAAGAAATCTCGTCTCTACTAAAAATACAAAATTAGCTGGGCATAGTGGCGCATGCCTGTAGTCCCAGCTACTCAGGAGGCTGAGGCAGGAGAATCGCTTGAACCTGGGTGGCTGAGGTTGTGGTGAGCCGAGAATGCGTCACTGCACTCCAGCCTGGGCAACAAGAACGAAACACCGTCTCAAAAAAAATAAATAAAATAAAATAAAATAAAATTTCCCTCATAAAGTTGCCAACAGGATCTGATGAGACAAAAATGCAAGTAAAGTTTAGGACAGGTCTTGGAACATAAAAAAGTCTCAACAAGCTCTATCAACTCTATCTTAGGACTGACTTTGCAAATGCTATTTGCATATTTGTTTAATAAGTTTAACACAAGACATCAAAAGTTCTTTGGGCATTATCAATCATCAGCCTTGTGAAAGAAGCCACAGAATGGTTATGGTACATTTTCTCTGTTACTATTGTGTGTTACATTTAAATAATTATTTAAATCTATTCCTCTACCATTCTTACAACCCCCTTACCAAAAAAAAAACAACGTGATTCACAGACAGAGGTCCATTTATTATAAAAATTGACTAGTTGTCTGAGTCCATAAGGTCAAGTACTTTTTTAAAAACCTTTAAAATTAGGAAATTAATTTGACTCCCTAAGACTTTTTCGTTTAAATTTAAGCGTATTACATATACTCACTTAAAACCACTAGAATGGGGGATTACTGCTTTCACTGTAAACATTAACCTCTGTATGTACCATTTCTAATCCAAAACTTTCTCTACTCTATTTAGATCTGTCCAGACTCTCTTAAGTAAAAATTATGAAGTTACACCCAATTATAATGTTATTTTCTCTCATATCCAGCCATCCTTGAAATGACCAATTGGATAAGCAACCACAACTGGACCTAAAGGAATTTTCTTAGATTTATGAGGGGGAGAAAACAGCCACTGAATTTTGGACAATGTTCAGTTTCAATATTTTAAAATTGGAGTCTGTAGAGAATTGTTTGTTTGGTACTTTCGGCTTCACTATTTTTTATGAAAACTAAAAGGGATATTATGTTTCTATTTTATGTTCTATGTTAATTAATTCTCCTCCTAATGCAGCTAACTCATAGTGAGCAATTGTCTTTTACAGAATGAAATTAATTTACCTGAAAAGAAATTTATGACACACTAATGAAATTTAAAAGCTAAGCTGTGTTATAGTTAATCCTTAAATTACAACATACTCCTAAGCTAGCTAGCCAGAAACCCAACTAGAATTGTCAATTCTCCTAATATAAAAAAATTCAAAATTTTTACCTTTGTATAGGTCCATGGTAACTGTATTATTCAGGGGGAACAAGAGAGATTTCAATACAAGCAACAATGCATAATCACACCCAGATAAAAGGGGTACCTATCACCTCAAGCATTTATCATTTATTTGTGTTACAAACATTCCAATAATGTTTTTTAAATTTAAAATGTACAATAAATTATTGTGACTATAATCACCCTGTTGTGCTAGCAAATACTAGATTATATTTGTTCTACCTAATTATATTTTTGTACCCATTAACCATCCCCACTTCCCAGCCCCCTCACCCTATACTACTCTTCCCAGCCTACGGTAACCATTATTCTACTCTCTATCTCTATGAGTTCAATTGTTCTCATTTTTAGCTCCCACAAATGAGTGATAACATGAGAAGTTTATCTTTCTATGCCTGGTTTATCTCATTTAACACACTGTCCTCCAGGTCCAGTCAAGTTGTTGCAATAACAGGATCTCATTCTTTTTTATGGTTAAATAGTACTCCACTAAGTATATGTACCACATTTTCTTTATCAATCCGTCTGTTGATGGACACTTAGGTTGTTTCCAAATCTTGGCTATTGTGAATAGTATTGCAAAAAAAAATGAGGGTACAGATATCCAATTAATAAACTGATTTCCGTGATTTGGGGTATATATCTAGCAGTGGGACTGCTGGATCACACAGTTCTATTTTTAGCTTTTTGAGGAACCTCCATACTGTTCTCCATAGTGGCTGTACTAATTTACATTCTCAAGAAAAGTGTATGAGGGGGTTCCCTTTTCTCCATATCCTCACTAGCATTCATTATTGCCTTTCTTTTGGATAAAAGCCATTTTAAGTGGGATGAGATATACAACAAATTAGTGTGACTGTAATAATTTACATTATTACATTCAACTGCAATGAGAATGTAGATCAATGATGTTGAGCCCCTTTTTATATACCTGTTTGCCATTGTATGTTTTCCTTTTTTTTTTTTTTTGAGGTCACTCTGTTGCTCAGGCTGGAGTGCAGTGGCATGAACATGGCTCACCTCCGTCTCCCAAGTAGCTGGGACTACAGACACATGCCATCATACCCAGCTAATTTATTTTTATTTTTTGTAGAGATGGGGTCTCCCTATGTTACCAAGGCTTGTCTTGAATTCCTAGGCTCAAGCAGTCCTCCCGCCCCAGTCTCCCTAAGTGCTGGGATTAGAGGTGTGAGCCACCATGCCTAGCCTGTATGTCTTCTTTTGAGATTTGAATGTCTATTCAGTCCTTTTGCCCATTTTTTAATCAGATTATTAGATTTTTTTTTCCTAGTGAGTTATTTCAGCTTCTTATATATTCTGGTTATTAATCCTCCGTCAGATGGATAGTTTGCAAATATTTTCTCTCATTCTGTGGGTTGTCTCTTTACTTTGTTGACTGTTTCCTTTGCTGTGCAGAAGTTTTTAATTTGATGTGATGTATGAAAAAAATTCAAATTTTAGAATAAAACTACAGATATATTTTAGCAGGTTACTAGTATCAAGATAATCTCAACAGATCCAAGACAAAAAATAGTGACCTTTAATGAAGAGGAAAGAGTGAGGGCTAAAATGTTTTCTTAATATATTCAGTATATTTCCATTCTAAGGAATACATCTTTATATACTTTAAGGTATTTTAAAATTCCTATGCAGAATCTTGGTTTTCTTATCATTCTTACACATTCTTACATCAAAAAGTATCATAATTTCCTTTAAAGTAAAATTAAATTAGTTGTCTTCAACCAGCCTTTATTTAAATTTTTAACTTGCACTATTGCCAAAACATACAGGCCAAGAGTTTAGAGAAAAAAAATAAAGGCCAAGAAAGTGGGGAAAGGCACTGAAGCAATACGAAAACATTCAGAGAACAATGAGTACTGGGTGCAGCAAGAGCAGAGGCACCCTCCCTTCTCTAAAGGAACTTAAATGCTGTATCGCATTGGGAACACTAAGAAAGAGGCCAGAATAGTATAACAAATTATAAAACACCAAGTTGTTCAACACAGGAAATGAGAAGAAAGAGACAACCATGAACCAGAGACTAATGGTGAGAAGTCTCGTGAAGGAGATGGCATTTAAGTCAGAGTTTGGAGTTGAGGTAGAATAACTTGAATAAACAGCAAAGTAGAAGATGGGCATTCTACGCCAAGAGCAACAAACACAGGCCTTAAAATGGAACAAAGCATAGCATATTAGCCAAGAGTAAGAAAGGCCTGCTTAAAGGATTAAGTAATTAAAGGATGTTTAAAGGAGATGCTAACACACATTTTTTCACTGAATCACGGACTATAATCCATATTTTAATATTTAATATTACTATCCATATTTTATAGGGTAGTAAACTGAGACACAGAAAGCTGACTGTCTTGCCCAGGGCCACATAATTACTTTATGAAGAAAATGCAGCACTCCTTCCACTCCCCACCCTGACTCACCGCAGGGAGCATGAGGTTGGACAGACAGAGTAGGGCAAGGTTTTGGAGAAGACTTAATCCATCCACAAGAGGTCTGAGTATGTTGATGAAGTGATGACAATACTGTTTCGAGAACATCAATCTTGCCGCAGTGAACAGATCTTAATTGACAGTGCTGAGTCAAGAAAACCACTTCAGAAGCTGGTGAAGTAATCTTCGAGAGAAGTGGTAAAAGCCCAGAACAGGGCAGTTACAGTGGGGCTACATAGAAAGAAACGAATACATCAGCCATGACAAAGAGAAGGTGACAAAATTAGTGCCTTGATGGATGTAGGAAATAAAAAAATGAAGTTTAAAGTGAAAGGAAGTGTCACTCAAAGAAAAACAGACGGCACGGTTTATCGCAAAAGTTATCAAACTGAACACCTTTTCCCCACCCTACTTTCCTCTCCAGCCATTTTCTCCTCCCTCACAAGCCATTTTCCAACTTCTCACCCTATCCTTTCATTCATTCCTATTTTGAAGGCATCCTGTGGGTTGGACAGTGGGTTAACCTATGGGAAACAGAGATCACAAAACGGTAATAGCAACAAAAATATATTCATTAAGTGCTTATTCTATGCATGCAAATCATTGTTCTAAATGCTTTATATTTAATAACCCATTTGACTTCTGCTACAACTCCATAAAGTAAGAAAAATTATAATCTCTACTTTAGAGAGGAGGACACTGAGATGAAACCTCACAATAAATGGTGAAGCCTGGATTGTAACCCCAGCAGTCTGACACCAGAGCCCACCCACTTACTCTGCTACACTACCCTCAACAGCCTTCAAGCAGTTTCCATATTTTTGTGGCTTCCATCACAGTAGAGTTCCAGAAGTTTCAGAAAAATTGATATAGGAGTGTCTGTAGATTTAAGATCTCTGAATTTTAGAAGTTTACTAATGAGAAGACATGAACTTTATCAATTGATATCTTAGTTGTCCGACAATTAGCTATCTGAAAAGAGGGTACCAAATCTATCAAATAATGATACAACTTTCCACCGTTTCGACTCTGTGGGTAGTAATCACAAAAGCATATTAAGCAATTTGCACAGTCACAGAACAGTCAAAAAGAAAATGCCTGACTCTTAAACTTTGTGATAAACAACAGAAAACTCTAAATATTTAGATCAACCTTACCATCTTGAGATATAACCTGCATTACCAGATTTGTCCTTCTGCAACTACCTAAACTATGTATTATATCTCAATTATATGTATTATATCTCAATCAGAAAAGGAAACTTGCAAATAGAATTTTCAGCTAGAAACTTCAAAACAGGATTTTACTTGAAGCAAAATAAGAAATAAAAAGGATCCAAATCCTAACAGTGAGACAAGTCAAAATGATAACAAATTTGAATCCAAAACATGCTTCCAGAGCTCCAGCCAAATTAACCCCATGTGAATAGCACCTATACCCGTCGTAACCACAACTCAATAAGTTCAGAAGCAATTAAAGAAGAAATTGATAAACCGGACAACATGAAAACAAAATACCATAAGCAAAGTCATCAGTTCCAATATTGGGTATGCACCATGAATTGCCCCACTACTACTCAATTAAAACTGTCCTCTGGAAGGATGCCAATGGTTCCAAACTGCTTTCCTCAATCCACCTTTTCACTGACCTCTCCGGTGACCACCTCACCCACGTTTGCTTCTCTCTTGGCTTCAATGATCCTCTTTCCCCCTTTGCCTGGTCCTAGATGTCCTTCTTTTCAGGATTATTCTCTAGCTCTACTTCTTCTTCCTAGCCCCTAAAATGACTCCAAAAGTTCAGAATTAGACCTTCTGTACATTTCTCTCTAAATTCCTTCCCTTAGGGATCCTAACCAACCCCAAAGTCTGCTATTCTGAACACTCCCTAACTGCAGTCCCATAATTGCTTAAAAACATGTTTACATGAATACCCTGGTATTACCTCAAATTCATGTCTTAAACCAAAACTCATCTTCAATCCCAAACTTTACTTCACTATTCTTTCATTGTGCACTCACACCACACATACACACACACACACACACACACACACACACACACAATAAAAAAAACCACATTCACCAGACTGTTAGAACCTCTCTCTGCAATTCCTCCGAACCCTGAACATTGCTCAAATGTAGCCCAGATTGCCCTATATTATAATCTCTGATTCATGGGTATGTTTGTTTGCCTCTCCAAGTAGACTGTAGACTCCTTAAAGGGCAGGAACTGTATCTTGGTCACCTATGCATTCCCCAAGCCATATTGCAGGTGCTCAATAAAACCTGCTGAAGGAATGAATAAATTAATATATATGGATGATCTACTCCAGCCAAACTGGTCACTCAGTGTCTTCACCTGCTTGGCATTTTCACAGTCCTGACTTCCCAGAACAGTCTTCTCTCTGCTGTTGCACACATGAAAAGTCCTACTCATCCTTACAAGATTGAGCTTAAATTTCAACTGCACCATGAAACTCTGTCAGGTGGCCCCATTTCAACATGACCCCTTGCTCATTGGTCTTAAGAGTGCCAGTCTGGTGTCATGAAAACTAGCACCTTTGTAACTGTATCTCTTGATTCAAAATCAGGCTGTGTGTCATCACACAGACACTGCTGATATATAAATAAACAAATACATAATCTGGCAAATTTCTAAAATGTTTTAAGGTTTAGATTTTTAGCTATTAGATGAGGTAATAATACCTATCTTAGAGGATCTAGGGGAAGATTAAAGAAAAGTAAACCATCTAGATCATAGCAGATGTTCAGGAAACGTTAACTCCTTCCCCCTACACATCCAAGCCCCACCATCATTTTCCATTTACATAGCATACAGTGCTTAAGCTGATGGTATATGTCACGTCTTCTCAATTAGACTGTAACTATGGCAAGATCCTTAAGGATGGGAGCTGTATCTCATTCACTTTTCTATCTTTTAAATACCTACCAATGTGCTTTACAAAGGGACACAATAAAAATTGAGCACAATGAAAATACAGTTACAGTGGATTATAGCAATCAAGTGTAAATGGTGCCAAGACTAGAATCATAAATGTTCATCCAATTTAGCTGTAAAATTATTATGTGGCACCTCTTAATTTTACTCATGCCAACGGCTGATTTCAACAAATGACAGCGTGAATAAAGACAAATCAATTTCTACAGTATACAAGTTAATAAGTAATCTTTGGTAACAACAGTAAAGGTAGCTTAAATTAAATGTTATAGTATTAGAAGGCCCTCCATACCTGTATTTGTTCTCATGTACTTTTATGCAAAGACTCCCTTTCACATATTCTTTGGTTTAATATGATTGTAACAGAGATCTCTTCATACCACTTGCTAATTAACTGAAAGGAGATGGAATTTTTATATTTTCCACTGGAGGGAGACATTATAGGCTAATGCTAAAACAAAATTGGTAATTCTAAGATCCAAAACTTGTGCTAATTATAGGTAAAATCAATCAAAATCTCTCTTTAATTAAAATGCTTCTTTCCAAAAAGGTTTCATTAATATCGAGGTTTCAACATCCTCTCTGAAGTTACTGGAATCTTTTTTTCTTTTTCTATCCTGATTTACCATAGCCTTCTTTAACTGTAGGTTATCTTCATCAAGAATCAATTCCCATGGTTGGGTTTCAGTTTTTCTTTTAACTACTGCCCCACTTGCATGTGCTAACAAGTTGGAAGAGTTGCAATTTGCTGGGTAGTAACCTCCACTTTAACAATCAACATTTGATTAATGCTCCCAATCACGTTCCCCTTCCCTGCAGAAACTATTTCTGTAGTTTTCATAAACCAAAATGTGCAGCTATAAACTTAATTTGAAAAAACAATTACTAAAGGCAGAGTGTGTGCCAAATCACTACCCTTTCAGTATTTTCACGATTCTAAGTTCTTTTTGTTTTGGTCTTTTTCCCCATTTGAAGAAATTTATGGTGAGAATTAGAGTCATTCAGTTCCATTAGACCAAATCCACCAGAGCAGATAATACACATACACATTGGTAAAGTAGGAAAGAACCAAGGAGTTAAAAGACCAAGCTTCTAACTGCAGTTTAACCACATGTTCCATATCTTGTGGAAAAACCAAAACCTCTCAACTTCAACTTCCTCTCCTATAAATTAGAAATAATAACAACTATCCCTGCAATCCCGGCACTTTGGGAGGCGAAGGTGGGCGGATCACAAGGTCAGGAGATCGAGACCATCCTGGCTAACACGGTGAAACCCTGTCTCTACTAAAAATACAAGAAATTAGCCAGGCGTGGTGGTAGGCACCTGTAGCCCCAGCTACTCGAGAGGGCTGAGGCAGGAGAATGGCATGAACCTGGGAGGCAGAGCTTACAGTGAGCCATGATTGCGCCACTGCACTCCACCCTGGGCAAGAGAGCAAGACTCTGTCTCAAAAAAAAAGAAAGAAAGAAAGAAAAGAAATAATAATAACCACCATTCCTATCTTAACAGCTTGTTCTAGAAATTTTTAAATCATAGTATCACGAACAGCACTATGTAATTGTAAAACATGTATGAATATATACATCCAAACAACAGCAATGTCATAGCCTATGAGTAGATATAATCTTATACAATGTACCAAAATCCCAATTTACTTCACCAAACTGTTATACCAAATTCTGTACACAGTATATCCAAGAAAATGTGTTGTTTTCGTTGAGAAACTGAACCTAGCTTGGGAACACATGTGCACAGTCTAGTTCATAATATTTGGTGCAAGTACCATTCTCTAACACGGATTTACATTTTTGCAAGCAAATTTTTACTTGCAATCATAACATATCCAAATTTTCCCTTTTTATTCAATCAGAAATTAGTGTAAAGTACTACAAGTTAGTTCTTCATATTTCATGCTAAGAAAATAATGCAGATTTTCTGCATTATTATGGTCTTCATAGAAACCTTAACTATGATGAATTTAAAAGGCAAAATAATCGAGGATAACTTCATGATTTCAGATTTTTTAATGTCAAAAATAATGTCATCATTAATTAGAAAATTCTAAAATCATTACTTCCACTTTCTTAGGCAAAATATCAATATACTCTCATTTGCCAAATAAATTAAAAGATCCCCTACAAACACAATCTCCTAAATTGTGGTTTTATGGTTTTAATGTTTTATATATGGCAACTATTGATGCTAGTTAAATTTTTAGAATATTTTTCTTTTTGATTCCCTACAGTTGTCTACAAGAACCTTATTAGAGCATGATTCTGCCAGACTTTATGCTATTTGTTGTTCCAATTAAAACTGTTTAAAACATGAATTTGAAAAATCTTATTTTAACTATAATTTTGTAGCTGAAACTCTTTTTTTTCCCAAACTTTGCAAACATTCTATGCAACCTGAATTAGTGATGAGAAAAATGGATCTTAACAGTTGCTCAAGGTTCTTCAACAGGTGAAAAGCATAATAAAACATGCTCATCTGAACTCCACCCATTTCAATTTCAACACAGCAAACCTCCTGTTTATTCTTAGGGCAAATTCAAAATTGTACATATTGGGATTGGCTACTACTGAAGATAATTTATGCAATCATAAGCCAAAGATGCTAAGTTGGCAAAAAGAAAACCATGCAAGTAAGCAAACTCTAACACATGTGGACACACCCTGTCAGTATTACATAAAGGTTGTCACTGTCCTTGGTAGCAGGCACTCCCTGGGCTAAACAGCATCACCATGTCTGTTCGATACAGCTCAAGCAAGCACTACTCTTCCTCCCGCAGTGGAGGAGGTGGAGGAGGAGGAGGAGGATCATCCCTAAGAATTTCGAGCAGCAAAGGCTCCCTTGGTGGAGGATTTAGCTCAGGGGGGTTTAGTGGTGGCTCTTTTAGCCGTGGGAGCTCTGGTGGGGGCTGCTTTGGGGGCTCATCAGGTGGCTATGGAGGATTAGGTTTTGGTGGAGGTAGCTTTGGTGGAAGCTATGGAAGTAGCAGCTTTGGTGGGGGTTATGGAGGCAGCTTTGGAGGGGGCAGCTTTGGAGGTGGCAGCTTCGGTGGGGGCAGCTTTGGTGGAGGTGGCTTTGGAGGAGGCTTTGGTGGTGGATTTGGAGGAGATGGTGGCCTTCTCTCTGGAAATGAAAAAGTAACCATGCAGAATCTGAATGACCGCCTGGCTTCCTACTTGGACAAAGTTCGGGCTCTGGAAGAATCAAACTATGAGCTGGAAGGCAAAATCAAGGAGTGGTATGAAAAGCATGGCAACTCACACCAGGGGCAGCCTCGTGACTACAGCAAATACTACAAAACCATCGATGACCTTAAAAATCAGGTAAGAGGTATTTTTAAATTCAGCTTTAGGTATCTTGTCCATGAAATCCAGACAGATGAATCTTAAATTAAGCACAATGTGGCTGTTCACTATGTTTACCTATGTTACTTTCTTGCTTCAAAAATAACCCAGTCTCATCAAAGATAAACATCTGTGAAAGTATGGTTATGGCAATCTTCATCCAGCATGTGTGCTGCTTGTCTTAAGAGGATGGCAGATTACTAAGAACTTTTGAGGTTTTAATGAGCATACAATGAGTCCACAGTTAAAATATGCTAAGTCATTTACAAATGTAGAAACTGAAAAAGAAATCATGAAATGAATCAGAACAAAATGTTATTCAGACTGATAACAAGCCATATTCAGTACCAACATGGTGAGAAAAATGAATTTTCTAGTATGAAAATGGGATACTGCTTGCCTCTAAGGAATTTCTGAATTGTACCCATTGTGTACCAGTTCAGAGCATACTTATTTATTAGTATTTATCATGAGTTAAACAAATGCAAGTGTGAGTCAGCCAAAGCATGGCTGAAATACATGGAAATCACATAGTCTAAAAGAGGAGGGCACACTTGCAGGAATACATCTATATAATTCCAGTTAGTTTTCAGAAAGGAATAATTTGTGTACAGAAATACAAGACTGGAGAAATTCCAAGAGAACAAATAATTCAAAGCTAAGTATATGGGTAAGCCTGCAATATCTCATATTTAAAATAAAAGATTTTGTAAGAGAACAACATAAATGTGCAGAGTTCATCTATGCCACTACAAAAGCCATATCTGCATCTGACCTCTTCTTAAGTAACCGTGCCTCTCCCTCCAGATCCTCAACCTAACAACTGATAACGCCAATATCCTGCTTCAGATAGACAATGCCAGGCTGGCAGCTGATGACTTCAGGCTGAAGTAAGTTAAGCGATCGTTGTATAATACTATCACAACAAATACATCAGTCATTTTTAACCTGACTTGGGATGCCCACAATAGCATTTACATTTTCCTGAATTCACCCAAAGTTAAACAGTATTGGAGTTATCTGAGAAATTTTCCATGTCAGTATTACATTTTTGGCAATATTAAAGGAAGAAAATGCATTTTAAAGTAACTGTTAAGCTTTTTTCCATTAAACCACTGTTACTCCTAAGTGAACTGTACATGACAAATACTGCCGTGACATGAGATCAACTATGTATTTGCTTTTTAACAGTCTCTGCCCAGACACATCTCCCCTATATAAGTTATATCCAGTATTGATATCATGCTTGTTTCAGGTATGAGAATGAGGTAGCTCTGCGCCAGAGCGTGGAGGCTGACATCAACGGACTGCGTAGGGTGCTGGATGAGCTGACCCTGACCAAGGCTGACCTGGAGATGCAGATTGAGAGCCTGACTGAAGAGCTGGCCTATCTGAAGAAGAACCACGAGGAGGTGATACAGAAGTTACTTTTCCCAGCCAAAGAGAGTTCATTATGGTCCTAGTGTAGCCATTAAATCTTTCTGTTCCTCAAACAGGAAATGAAAGACCTTCGAAATGTGTCCACTGGTGATGTGAATGTGGAAATGAATGCTGCCCCAGGTGTTGATCTGACTCAACTTCTGAATAACATGAGAAGCCAATATGAACAACTTGCTGAACAAAACCGCAAAGATGCTGAAGCCTGGTTCAACGAAAAGGTAAATTAATCTTCCTTTATAGTGAAACTCATGGTGGTTTTATCATTTCAGAATTTCCTCATCCTTTTCCCTGTTTTTAATACTCTAGAGCAAGGAACTGACTACAGAAATTGATAGTAACATTGAACAGATGTCCAGCCATAAATCCGAGATTACTGAATTGAGACGTACTGTACAAGCTCTGGAGATAGAACTACAGTCCCAACTGGCCCTGGTATGTTAACTCTCACGAAATGACTTCAATTTTATCATACAAAGTTTCATGCTCACCTAAGAATATGCAATGCAACAGAAAAATGCAGAGTTGGAGGTAAGAAAGAGAAAAAGTAAAGCTCTACGTTAAAGGAGGAAAAGTACTACTGGTATTGGTCTAAAAGTGCTGAAACTGAAATGGTGCCATTAAACATAAGTTCTGTTCATTTTCTTATTCTTCTATATAAGGCCTTACTAAACAATTAAGTAAGTGTCACTATACTCAACTGAACAAGTTAGTCGCTAAGCCACAAAAAAAATTCGTTTCAGAAACAATCCCTGGAAGCCTCCTTGGCAGAAACGGAAGGTCGCTACTGTGTGCAGCTCTCACAGATTCAGGCCCAGATCTCCGCTCTGGAAGAACAGCTGCAACAGATTCGAGCTGAAACCGAGTGCCAGAATACTGAATACCAGCAACTCCTGGATATTAAGATCCGACTGGAGAATGAAATTCAAACCTACCGCAGCCTGCTAGAAGGAGAGGGAAGGTAAATTTTAAAATGAAAAGTTATCGCAGTTTCTTTTATTCAATATTCCAGATAGCAAGGCTTATCTAAACCCCAAGAAGATGCCAGAGAATGAGAGGAAGGGAAGAGAGGGGGTAGGGTACAGAAAAAGGAGTACGCAATCGCAATCTCACTTTCTCATGAATATGGCCCAAAATGATTCTTAAGAGTTCTGTGTACACAAAAGTGTTTTCAAAGGATGGGTTTTAAAATATACACCTGGCAGGGTTTTAAAATATATACCTGGCAGGGTTTTATTTTCTCAAGACATGTTTTGCTTATTTTCTAAATTAACGGCAACTGGAAAGCTACCCACCGTTTTCCAACGTTAGAGATAACCGAATGTGACCTCACCCCGTTTAGTTCCGGAGGCGGTGGACGCGGCGGCGGAAGTTACGGCGGAGGCTACGGAGGAGGAAGCTCCGGCGGCGGTTACGGAGGAGGAAGCTCCGGCGGCGGTTACGGCGGCGGCCACGGTGGTAGTTCCGGCGGCGGCTACGGAGGCGGAAGCTCCGGCGGCGGAAGCTCCGGCGGCGGCTACGGGGGTGGAAGCTCCAGCGGCGGCTACGGGGGCGGGAGCTCCAGCGGCGGCCACGGAGGCAGTTCCGGCGGTGGCGGCGGCAGCTCCGGCGGCGGCTACGGCGGCGGCGGCAGCAGCTCCGGCGGCGGCCACAAGTCCTCCTCTTCTGGGTCCGTGGGCGAGTCTTCATCTAAGGGACCAAGGTCAGCAGAAACTAGCTGGGGTAATCAGAATTAGTTTTAACTTCCTGTGATGGTTTTTTTGCGCTTTAAGCTCTAGAGTTGTTTTAAAAAATTAAAAATCTTAGAGACGGTTCCCTTTGCATTTGTTCACAAACTACTCTTAACACCAACTGAAAAATGGCATGATCAAAATGTCATACTTTAAGCATTTTTTTTTTTTTGGACTTAGCAATGTAAAGTTGAAATTTCCTTCTTTTTACAGTATTTGCTTGTTAATTGCTAAGGATCCCTACAGACTGTGTAATTTTTTTTTCGTCATTCACACAGATACTAACAAAACCAGGGTAATCAAGACAATTATTGAAGAGGTGGCACCCGACGGTAGAGTCCTTTCATCTATGGTTGAATCAGAAACCAAGAAACACTACTATTGAGCTGCATCAAGAGGAAAGTCTCCCTTCACACAGACCATTATATGCATAGAAAACAAAGTCTCCGAGAAGACACTTCTGTCTTAATGGTCTATGGAAACAGGTTCACTGCCTGAAAATAAGGTGTCTACAAGGTGTTTTGTGGTTTCTGTATTTTCTTCTTTTCACTTTACCAGAAAGTGTTAATGGAAAGAAAAACAACTTTCTGTTCTCATTTACTAACGAATTTCAATAAACTTTCTTACTGATGCAAACTATCCCAATTTGTGAGAATTTATCTTTACTTAAGTACATAATATTCTTTAAAATTAAAGATTAGTAAACCATAGCAGTTGAAGGTTGATGTATCCAGAAATGCAGAAGACAGAACTATTGCCATGCCTTTTCAGAGTAAGTTTTTTAATCATGTGTGTTCAGACCACCGTCAGTAAATTCGCTGAGTAAAAAAGTCTGTAAATCCCAATATTACTCTTTAAGATACACAATATGTAGAAGACTGCCAGCTCTCTGGCTTTAAATTATTTCAATCCTGGAAATTCTGGAATATGTCAAATAAAACCCCCAAAATAACAATAATTGGAAATTTTATATTGCCTAATTACCTCACTTCTCACATTTGCCTGTTCTTACTTTCTTCCAGTTACTATATTACTTCTTCCCAATTGTTATATAGTTTGACATACCTTCTGACACCAGCCAAGTAAAATCATATCACCCCCAGCAGAATTATTTGATGTCTATCAGATGAACATGAGAAACACTATCAGGAAGTAGTGATGCCAGTGTAACCAAAAGGACACCACTAGGTCTTCGTCTTCCCCACCTGTGCCCAGTGATCAGGACTAAAGACCTTGTACTTTCATAGTCAGCCCAATCACATTCCTCAGCCAACAAGAACCCAACCAACATTACTTAGTACTCTACTGAGGATCCTATGAAGTGAATGAGCTGGCATGTCCCTTAGACTACCTTGTGTCCTCTGGTGAGTTCTTGGATTACTCATGTCCACCAAGTAGCAGCTTTCCTCAGTATCCTTGATTTGAGCTCCAGATCTGAGCCCTGATCCCTTTGCCATTTGTTTGGCACTCCACTGTGTAGACACTACCATCTGTAACCCAAATTGATGGCAGGAGCCTTGTTTCAATGGGATAGATTTCCCTATAGTCAAGGCTTCATAACCTACTTAGCACCAATTATTAGCACAGCCCAGAGGCTCTCCATTTTAGTTCCCGTGCCTCTAAATGCCTAAATGTCTAAATGCTCACATGCCTCTGGATATTTGTACCAGCCAACCTTCTTGGGGGCCAGTCTTCTCAGGTCCACTATTGAAGTCCCAACAGGCTACATTGTGTAAAGCCTTGAAACACTGAAGTCCTTACATTGCTGTGTAAGGACTCTGAACTCTTACTGTGTAAATAGTGCTATACTGCCTGCTGTTCAGAAAACACTATCTTTTAAAATATATATTATAAAGTTAACCAAATCCCTGGGACCTATTGTATTTATAATCTGAGATTACCATTCTCCTTATTCTGAAGAAATAGATTTTTTTATATTCAATACCACTGATATGAGGCAAGTACACATATGGTACTATGAGATAGCTGTGCTTGCTATTAAGTTTGTCTCTTCTACCCATTCTGCTCTCCTCCCCCAAGCCACAATCTTAGCAGTCAGAGTCCTCTATGTGGTTGGGTGGTGACCCAAACTTTCATTCCTGAAAAGTCTGCATACATCGTGATCCTGTCTTCTTACCATTTCAATCTTGCAATACCTCCTTAAATAATTATTTATATTCTCTCTGATAAAGTAAGTACTTTATCTCTGATAAACAGCTGCTTTCTTGACAGGACTTGGATAACTATGGTTTTTTGTTTGTTTGTTTGCTTTTTTTTTTTTAAAAAAAAAAATGAGACAGTCTCACTGTGTTGCCCATGCTGGTCTTGAACTGGGCTCAAGCAATCCTACCACCTCCGTCTCTGAGTAGCTGGGATTATAGGCACATGCTACAGTGCCTAACAGTATGGTTTAATAATCTGTCTAAACAAGCAACTTGACTTTAATAAGCACATAGGTATTTATAGTAAAAAAATTACAGAATTATTTTTGAAATTATTAAATAGCACAGGGCACTATTTTTACCAAATAAATTTGCATGTACCCATTAATCAAAAAATTCTGTATGCATTCTTACAGATCCTAAAGTCATTACAGAATCTTGCTATTTAAGCAGGGTAGTGCCCAATTAGATTGGCAGAGCCAATTTGGCACCTATGTGGAAAAATACTACACAATAAAAGCTTGTTTCCCCAAAGATGTTCTTTCATGATGCGAAAGGCCTAAAAGCTTTGTACCCTAACCTTGGTGCCCGTGATGGCTTCATATTTTGCTTGGGAGTGAAGAAACAGCTTTGTTAGGGTCATCTTTATCAGGGAAGTAGCTCGATTAAGGTTAATGAAATAGAGTGCATCTAATATTTCTCATCTATATTGCATCTTGAGAATGGGAATTAGGGAAATATTCATGGTTATTCATGGTTATGAGCATGCATCTGAAACACAGTGATCCCTGCACTTCCTATCCTGGCACTGGCATTTACAAATTATGTAACTTTTGGACAAGTTACTTCAACCCTTCTGAGTCTGTTTACTTATCTACACAATAAAGATAGCTACCTTATATGAGATAGTTGTGGTTACACTA
Source organism: Piliocolobus tephrosceles (assembly GCF_002776525.5). Classification (NCBI taxonomy): domain Eukaryota; kingdom Metazoa; phylum Chordata; class Mammalia; order Primates; family Cercopithecidae; genus Piliocolobus; species Piliocolobus tephrosceles. The sequence goes on along the minus strand of NC_045449.1, from coordinate 49,696,215 downwards.
AGCTTGACAATGAAAATAATGATGATAATAATAGCCTTTAAATCACACCAGGCATTGTTCTGAGTAATTTAATGATGGATGGATAGATAAGTAGGTAGGTGGGTAAGTGGGTGGGTGGATGGATAGATTAGATAGATAGATAGATAGATAGATAGATAGATAGATAGATAGATAG
>NC_045449.1:49648721-49696030 GCF_002776525.5 Piliocolobus tephrosceles | reverse complement strand
TAGATAGATAGATAGATAGATAGATAGATAGATAGATAGATAGATAGATAGATAAAGATAGGTAGGTAGACACAGTACATGTAATATTTATATGAGCTCATTTAAGCTTAGCTACTACCCTACAGTTTATTTTCAACACAGAACCATAGTTATCCTTTTAAAAGGTAAGTCTAATTATATTCAATCAAATTGTAAGTCTAATTATATTTGATCAAAGTTCTTTGATGTCTCTCCATTTCTCTTTTGATGTTACCTTGGTTAATATTCTTTAACAAGATGGTCTTCCTTACCTCCTTCAAGCCTTTGCACAGTTGTCACCTTCTCTTTGAGACCTACCCGGATTTTCTGCTTAAAATTTTACCTCCCAATCTCCAACTCCCCTATCTGCACCACTTTCTTTTATTATTATTATACTTTAAGTTCTAGGGTACATGTGCAGAACGTGCAGGTTTGTTACGTAGTTACACGTGTGCCATGTTAGTTTGCTGCACCCATCATTTACATTAGGTATTTCCCCTAATTCTATCCCTCCCCCAGCCTCCCACCCCATGACAGGCCCCGGTGTGTGATGTTCCCCGCCCTGTGTCCATGTGTTCTCAGTGTTCAACTCCCACCTATGAGTGAGAACATGTCTGTGGTTTTCTGTTCTTGTGATAGTTTGCTGAGAATGATGCTTTCCAGCTTCATCATGTCCCTGAAAAGGAATGAACTCATCCATTTTTATGGCTGCATAGTATTCCATGGTGTACATGTGCCACAGTTTCTTAATCCAGTCTATCATTGATGGACATTTGGGTTGGTTCCAAGACTTGCTATTGTGAATAGTGCCACAATAAACATACGTGTGCATGTGTCTTTGTAGTAGCATGATTTATAATCCTTTGGGTATACACCCAGTAATGGGATCACTGGGTCAAATGGTATTTCTAGTTTTAGATCCTTGAAGAATTGCCACCCTGTCTTCCACAATGGTTTAACTAATTTACACTCCCACCAACAATGTAAAAGTGTTCCTATTTCTCCACATCCTCTCCAGCATTTGTTGTTTCCTGACTTTTTAATGATTGCCATTCTAACTGGTGTGAGATGGTGTCTCATTGTGGTTTCAATTTGCATTTCTCTGATGACTAGTGATGATGAGCATTTTTTCATATGTCTGTTGGTTGCATAAACATCTTCTTTTGAGAAGTGCCTGTTCATATCCTTTACCCACTTTTTGATGGGGTTGTTTTTTTCTTATAAATTTGTGTAAGTTCTTTGTAAATTCTGGATATTAGCCCTTTGTCAGATGGGTCGATTGCAAAAATTTTCTCCCATTCTGTAGGTTGCCTGTTCACTTTGAAGAAAGTTTCTTTTGCTGTGCAGAAGCTCTTTAGTTTAATTAGATCCCATTTGTCTATTTTGGCTTTTGTTGCCATTGCTTTTGATGTTTTAGTCATGAAGTCTTTGCCCATGCCTGTATCCTGAATAGTATTGCCTAGGTTTTCCACTTTTTCTTTTTTTCACAGCACTGTTTCCAACTTACTATACAATGTATTTATTATTAGTCATCCTTTTCCCCTGCTAGACAGTACACTCCAGAAAGACAACGATTGATCTTCATCTACTTTGTCCATTCATGTATCCTGAGGCACTAGAACAGTGACTAACACAGGTTAGGTACCAAAAATAGAGTTTTTGAAGGAACGAACTCTATGACATATATACTCCTATTATGTACATTTTACAGATGAAGAAACTGAAGCACAATTTAATTCATCACTGGAGCTAAGAGTGTAGGAAATGGTTATATATAAATAGACATTAGTATATGGTAAAGGAAGAATCTAAAACACTGAGAAAGTAAGGTTTATTCAGTAAATGATAAACTATTAAACCCATAACATACATACCAGAAATAATCCAAATGAATGTTTTAAACATCCATATAAGCAGTAAAAGAAAAGCAGAAAAAATGTGTAATCACATTTTTAAATTTTGAAATAATTATAGACTCATTGGAAGTTGCAAAAATAGTGGAGTCCAGTGTACTCTTGACTCACCTTCCCCAAACAGAGACATCTTCTATAGGCTAGGGTATAATATCTAAAATTTAAAAATTGGCATTGGTACATCACTGTTTAACTACAGAGCTTGCTCAGTTTTTGTTTTTCCTGACCTGCATGTGTGCGTGTGTGTCTATGCAGTTGTACCCCATGCATAAGTACAATTTTTGTAACCACCACCCAAATCAAGATACAGAACCATTCCATAAGCACAAAAGAACTCCTTAATGCTACCTTTTTGTATTCACATGTATATCTCAACACTCCCTCAACACTCCCTTCTCAGTTCCTAGCCCCTGGCAACTACTAATCTCCATCTCTATAGTTTTACCATTTAGAGAATGCTATGTAAGTGTAATCATACAGTAGGTAATCTTTTGAGACTGAACATCTATGTACACGTTTTTGTGTGAACATACGTTTTCATTTCTCTGGGATATATGTCTGAGCACATAATTGCCAGGTCATATGGTAGGTGCATGTTCAGTTTTGTAAGAAACTGCCAAACTGTTGTCTAGAGAAGCTGTACCACTTTATATTGCCACCAGCAATAAATGAAAGAGCCATTTTTTCTGCATCCTCACCAGTATTTGGCATTATCAGTATTTTTCTAATAGGTATGTAGTTATAGCTCACTAAAGTTTTAATTTGCATTTCCCTAATGGAAAAATGATGTTGAATAGCTTTTCTTTTTTTTATTTTTTCTTTTTTTGAGACAGAGTCTTGCTCTGTCGCCCAAGCTGGAGTGCAGTGGCGCAATCTCGGCTCACCGCAACCTCTGCCTCCCAAGTTCAAGCGATTTTCCTGCCTCAGCCTCCTGAGTAGCTGGGATTACAGGCACGCACCACCATGCCCAGCTAATTTTTGTATTTTTAGTAGAGATGGGATCTCACCATGTTGGCCAGGCTGGTCTCAAACTCCTGACCTCAGCTGATCCACCCGCTTCAGCCTCCCAAAGTCTTGGGATTACAGGCGTGAGCCACTGCGTCCAGCCTGAATAGCTTTTCACGTGGCTATTTACCATCTGTATCTCTCTTTGGTGAAACATCTGTTCATGTATTTTGACCATTATATAGCCCATTTGTATCTCACTGTGTTCTTTTTGCTTAGGATTACTTTGGCTATTCATGATCTTCATTGGTTCCATATGAATGTTGGAATAGTTTATTCTAATTCTGTGAAAAATTACATTGGTGATTATAGCATTGGAATAGCATTGAACCTGTAGATCACTGTGTGTGTATGGTCAGTTTAACAATATTGACCCAATCTCATTATTCACCCAATCCATGAGCATAGGATGTTTTTTCCATTTGTTTGTGCCATCTATTGAAAGTCACCATCAAAACAATTTTAAAAAGCCAAAGACTGGGAGAAAAATTCACAAAATACGAATCTTATAAAGGACTGCCATATAGAATATAAACATAAAAAATTACAACTCAATAACAAGGAAAAAAACCACAAACCAATTAAAAAATGGACAAAAGATTTGAACTGATACTTTATCAAACAAGAGATACAAATGGCAAACGAGCACACAAAGAAGATGCTCGACAGCATTAGTCATTAGGGAAATACAAATTCTAAACGTACCACTATACAACTACTAGAATGACTCAAAGAAATTTTTTTGATGGACAATACCAAATGCAAGTAGGGATTCTGAGCAACTGGAACTAGCAAGTGGGAATGCAAAATTATAGTTTGGCAGTTTCTCATCATGTTAAACATAGACTTAATATACAATCTAGCAATCTCACTCATAGACATTTATCCAAGAAAAATAAAAATATCTACATAAAGACCTACGAGGAAAATTTAGAGCAGCTTTATTCATAATCGTGAGATCTGAAAATAGCCCAGATGCCCATAAACTAGTGAATGGAAAAATATATGGTACGCCCATATATGAAATGCTACAAAAGAAACAGAACACATTACATCTTGAAATTCAAAAGCACTATGCTAAGTGAAAGACGCTAGACTCAGAAGGCTATATGCTATAGCTCATTGATATGACATTCAAGAAAAAGTCAAACTGGAGGGCTAAAATCAGATCAGAGATTGTCAGAGGGCAAAGGGAGTGTGTTTACCACAAAGAGGCACAAGAGGAGTTTTTGGAATGATGGAAGTATTCTCATATTCTCTATCTTGTTTATGGTGGCCATTGTACAACTGAATTTGTTTGTCAAAATTAATAGAACTATACACCAAAAAAGGGTAAAGTTTACTGTATGCACATTAAACCTCAATAAACCTGACTTTAAAAAAAAACGAAAATTAAAAACAACAATTGAACATTTAGCTTTTTATTTTCTAGTGTGTCAGTTTCTGCTGTATTTTCAGCTCCAAGAAAATAAAGCTTGTACTCTGAGTACTAAAGAGCATGAAAATGTCTTTATGGCAAAAAAAAAAAAAAAAAAAATAGCACAGGTAAATAATTTCCTTATAATGGATTTTTTAATGAACAAATTTTATGAATCATATTCTTAATCTATAGAACCAAGGGATTAATTAAAGTTGAACCATAGCCTGCCTGTAATCACACGTTTATATTTGTGCAGCCTGTTATTAGAAAGAAAAGATGGGGGTGTCATAATGCACAACCTTTAAAACTCCTGCTTCTCCTGGAATGTTGTTTTGGTAGTTGGTTTGGGAATGTGAATGAGTAATGTTTGGACAACTGGATTGCTTATTGTGGGGAGAGATAAAAGGAGTTGGTATGTAATCGCTACTTGATGCCAAGCCAAAAGAAATGTAGAAACTCACAGCAATGTCTCCTCTCATTTAGGTGTATCCTCACCCTTCTACACTCCATGGTGATCTCCCTGTCAAGATTTTTCTCCAGTCTAAAGTCCATCTGCCACTTTCTCTTTGGAAAAAGAATGAGTAACAGTCTCACTACTGCCCATCACCCATTCCCTTTCACCAACATCTCCCCAAACCCAGCTGTCATTTTCTGCCTTTAAAAAATAACTGGAATTGATATAAATCAACCCAACGCCTATCATAGACCTTGGTTCACAGTATGCATTAAAATATGTATTGGTTGATCATTCATTCAGCAGTGTCAAGCTCTGTGCCAGGCAACAGGGATTCAAAATAATGAATGAAACACAATCCTTGCCTTCAAAGAACTCAGAAGAAGAAATAGATGTACCACTACACAGACATGGTAGAAAGCGCTACACAGAAGTAAGCCCAGGTTGCCATGGGAGCTTGACAATGCAATAGTCCTCCCTGTACAATTCAGATGATCTCTAGCAACCTATGCCTTCCAAAATGTCTACAGGTAATCTACATACACATTCAAATTAAACTTTCTATTATTTCACTGTTTTTTCATCTGCTCTGTCAGTAGACCTGATTACCTTCTGCAAAAATGGGGACAAAGACTACGATATCACATCTCGGCAGGAATACCATGCTTTACAGTACTTATTTGTGGAAACTGTGTTAAGAGGGGAAAAATGAAATAAGCACAATGGAATTTCCACTCTGTTCTAATTATGGAAAGCCGTTTAAACAGAAATAAGACTCTATTGTTCATAAATACTATTTAGAATTATAATTATCTCCATGTGTGTGATACTGTGTTATGTGGTAAGGACATACCAAAGTATGTCAAGAAGTAATATGGAAGAACAGTGTGACACTGTGTATGTGCACAGATCTTTGCAATTCTCAATATACTTACACCTCTATGTAGAAATCATCTTCAGAACAACCCTGGGACACATGCAGGGTCCAGAAATATGTAATGATTTCCCCAAGGTCTCATGGATAGCAGGTGGCAGAGCTAGGTCTTATATCTGGGATTTCTGATTTCAAGCCTTCAGCTCCTTCCTCTACAGCAGTGATTACTAGACATTTCTTATTACAGTAAAAACACTTGAGTATGCACCCCCAAGATGTCCATATTTATTTAAAAATTATATAAAATATATGTGTGTGTATATGTGTGTGTGTGTGTATATATATATATATATACTATCAGATAGCTCAATGCACAACATGTACTTAGCACAAAGATTGTAGACCCAAATCCTTACTTTAAATAATTTTTTTGAGAACTCCAAATTTTATCAGCTGATTTCTTGTGGAATATAATACCACCATTATGATGATGATTGTATTATATTTTACCCAATAATATAGCTGACAAAGAACTCTTACCAGAAGTGGAAGTATCAGCTCTCCCATTCTTTTGTTCTTCAATCATGCTTTCATGATTCTGTTATCTTCCAGTTGCTGTTTCTTTGCACATATCTGTTTTGGTGGGGAGCGGGGATTCGCTCCATCAAAAGCAGCAAATACAATCCTGAAATACAATGGACATAAACTACAATGTCACAGCGCATTACAAGCAAATGAATATGTCACTATCCACTTCTCTACATTGTGGGGTGACCATTCTTTTCTCAGAATATCTTTTGAGCTGATTGAGAAGAGAGATTGATGTAAAGATAAAATCAGAATCCAAGTGTCATTCTTATAACAAATATGAAAGAGTTTAGTTTAATTCTTACTTTCTTTTCTTTTTTTTTTTTTTGAGACGGAGTCTCGCGCTGTCTCCCAGGCTGGAGTGCAGTGGCCGGATCTCAGCTCACTGCAAGCTCCGCCTCCTGGGTTTACGCCATTCTCCCGCCTCAGCCTCCGGGGTAGCTGGGACTACAGGCGCCCGCCACCAGACCCGGCTAATTTTTTCCATTTTTTTAGTAGAGACGGGGTTTCACCGTGTTAGCCAGGATGGTCTCGATCTCCTGACCTCATGATCCGCCCGTCTCGGCCTCCCAATAATTCTTACTTTCTAATATTAAAACTTAAATAGAAGTTCTGACAACCTCTTCCTCCCACCCAGTGGGTTGCCTGCATCTCCTAAAAGTACATACTTGGAGACCAGTGCTCTGTATTGCTCAGCCCTGCTCCTTCCTATATTTTGCCAGTAGTTCTGACTTACAGTCTTTTTTTAAAGCAAATATTTTAATTCACCCCCTTTACTATTGTGAAATGAAATTCATAAGTAATATATCCTTCCAATACACAGTTTATCCTAGTATATGGAGGAGGAGCAGGGGTGGGTACTATATCACATGTATAAAACATATATTAACATATATAAAACATAAATATCACATGTATAAAACACATACTTATCATTTCTGTGTTTCATATATATATATATAAATATAGAAACTGGCCTGGCATGGTGGCTCCTGCCTGTAATCCTAGCACTTTGGGAAGCTGAGGCGGGTGGATCATGAGGTCACAAGTTCAAGACCAGTCTGGCCAACATGGTGAAACTCCATCGCCACTAAAAATACAAAAATTAGCCAGGTGTGGTGGCACATGTCTGTAATCCCAGCTACTCAGGAGGCTGAGGCAGGAGAATTGCTTGAACCTGGGAGGTGGAGGTTTCAGTGAGCCGAGAGCGCACCACTGCACTCCAGCCTGGGCGACAAGAGCAAGACTCATCTCAGAAAGAAGAAAAGAAAAGAAAAGAAAAGAAAAATAAACTGTGCATGGGAAGGTTATATTATCTATGATTATAATCTATCATGTGTAGAAAGGTTAATGATAGATGTAAAAGAAAAATAGAAGGAAAGTTACTTGTAATAAAATTATTTGCATTTCAATATGGAAATGTTCCAGTATGATTGTACCAGAAGATGTAATGAAGTAGTCAAATGATTGCATCTATATGCAAAATCAATGTGAATGCAAAAAGGTACAAATGAAGAGACTGATAAAACATGGGCACATCACTGACTTAAATACAATGAGTAGCAATGTTGTTGGTGACAGGATTTTTTTAACAACTCTTGACCAAATTCTGGGCAAAATAAGCTTAAGTACAATCTTCCTTGGTTTATAATGCAATAACATTCCTGAAAAATTCAGTTACAACTCTGCAAAAAAAAAAAAAAAACCTTTGTGTTCTTACATAAATTAGAATTTGTTTCCAGATTCAGGTAATTATAAACAGGTTTTTCACTTTCATGAGTAGCTCATGGTTCAAAAGTCATGTGGAACACAGGACAATTCCTTGATGTCCAGGACTGTATCATGCATTTCAGCATGTCTAGCATCCCTCCCCGACCCCAAATGCCAGCAACAACCCCTATCATTATGATGACCACATGTGCACACATTCACACATAGACACACACAGACACACACACACACACACACACACACACACACACACACTTCCAAAATATGCCCTCAGCAGCAGTACCCCTTGCACAGAGATTGAGGACTAGGCTTTCATTGTTGGTGTATCAAGAGTCTCCAGAGAGGCCAGATGCAGTGGTTCACGTCTGTAATCCCAGCACTTTGGGAGGCCAAGGTGGGCAGATCACATGAGGCCAGGAGTTCAAGACCAGCCTGGGCAACATAGTGAAACCCCATCTCTACTAAAAAATACAAAAATTAGCTAGGTGTGGTGGCATGCACCTATAATCCCAACTACTGAGAAGGATGAGGCATGCGAATCCCTTGAACCTGGGAGGTGGAGGTTGCATTGAGCCGAGATCGCGCCACTGTACTCCAGCCTGGGAGACAGAGCGTAGGAAAAAATCTTGTCAGCATGTCCCTGGAAACACCTTGGGTAGTCCTTTTGTAAACTAGATTTTAATCTCAGTGAGGTTAGGTCTGTCTGCCTTACTCATAGGTAGCTGTAAACCCACACCTAGCACAATTCTCAACACACAAGTTGAGGCTCAATAAATATTGGTTAAGCCAGTGGCAAAATCAGTGAGTCACCTACAAGTGAGTACATGGACTACAAGACCTCCCAAGGCAAATCCAGGGACGCTGGGGTTTAAAAACATGGAAAAAATAATTCATGCCATCCAGGCTCTCCCAAATGCTAGGAACTTTTCTAGCTCTCCATCTTCACAGCTTCCTTCATGGTAAATACCTAAACTCGGTTAAAGACTGCCCCCAATAATAGCAGCTTCCCCCACAGCAGGTAATTTAGGGGCTTGAGACACTGGATCATAACCAGTGAGGACATTTCTAAGTGCAAATCTGGGTAGTGTCACTCAAATGCCTTCCAATTCACTCACTGGGGCTATTTGTTCCCCTCTTTCTCAGGGACCAAGAGAAGGACGGAAATAAACAGTAACCTATGGGAGCTTCATAACAGCTGCAAATGCTGGTGCAGAGAAAACCTTCTCCACCATGAACAGAGCAGAGGAATGATGTAGCAGAAACAGCTGTGTCCAACAACGGGTGAAGCAGCTGAACTACATCAAGGGCTTGGTGCACCAGCCCTTTTCAGAACAATCATCCCCGGGACATTACCAGAAGAAAGGTAGGGATTTGGAGTACCTGAGACTTTAGTTCAGTGGGTGAAATACATTCATTCATTCATTCATTCAACAAACATCATTGAGGCAGACAATGTGCTAGGCCATGGAGATAATAAGTTAAGACACAGCCATTCCCTGTGATACATGCCATAGTAAATGAACATGTCGGGGGCTAAGAACCATGGACAAGGCACCATGGCATCCAAATCAGAATGGAATGTCAGAGAAGGTTTGCTAGAAGATGTGGGTCTTGAACTGAGTCTTGGTGGATAGCAGAAATTAAATATTTTTAACAGTTGGGAAGAGCACTATAGAACAACTGAGGGCATAGTTACAAATGCTACACTGAGGTACCCAACTTCAAAACTGTGATCCATATAATATCTCTACAGAATCTTTATTTCTTTGTTGTTATTGTTGTTTGTTTTTGAGATAAAGTCTCACTCTGTTGCCACGGCTCACTGCAGCCTCTACCTTCTGTGCTCAAGAAATTCTCCTGTCTCATCTCCCAAATGACACCACAGATGCATGCCACCATGCCTCGCTAATTTTTTGTTGTTTGTTTTTTGAGATGATAGTCTCACTCTGTCGCCCAGGCTGGAGTGTAATGGCATGATCTTGGCTCACTACAACCTCCACCTCCCAGGTTCGGCCTCAGCTTCTCGAGTAGCTGGGATTACAGGTACACGTGACCACCCCCAACTAATTTTTGTAGTTTTGGTAAAGATGGGATTTTGCCATGCTGGCCAGGCTAGTTTCAAACTCCTGACCTCAACTGATCCACTCACCTCAGCCTCCCAAAGTGCTGGGATTACAGGCATGAGCCATAGGACCCAGCCCAGAATCTTTATTTCTGATCACCTTCGGTAGTAGGGTATTGATGGTTGATGACATAATCCCAGAAGACAGCACAACACAGTGAAAAAACCACAGCTGCAAATGCTAGCACCATCACTCACCATTTGGAAACAATCCATGTCTTTGCCTTTTGTAGCTTCTAGAAGCCACATGCATGTCTTGGCTCATGGCCCCATCCTTCATCTTCAAAGCCAGCAGCGTAACATCTTCCAATCTCTGTCTCTGCTTCCATTGTCCCATTGCCTTTTCTGATTCTGACACGCCTTACTCCTTCTAAGAACCCTTATGATTATATTGGGTCCACCCAGATAATCCACGATAATCTCCCCATCTTAACATATGTAATTTAATCACATCTGTAACGCTTCTTTTGCCATGGAAGGTAATATATTCACAGGTTCTGGGGGTTAGGATGTGGACATCTTTGGTAGGGGCATTATTTTGCCTGTCTCAAGAATCATCTTTAATTCTTCTCTCTTTCTGTCCTCCCCATCCTTACCACAGCTATTTAGTACCAGGTGCAATAAAGACATTCTCCAAAATTATCCCAATTCCATCCACTTCTATCTTAACTACCCTGGCTCATCTGAATTACTGCAACTGGCTTTGTAATGGTTTCCACACACACACTCTCACTCCCCTCCCATCCATTCTCCATCACTCCTCTACTTAAACTTCTCAATGGCTTCCCTTTATGCTTGGGTTCAAATTCAAAATCCCTAGCCTGGTCCAATAAATCTCTTCATGGGCTGCCCTCTGCAGTCCTGTCTCCCTGCACACTCACCACCAGCAATACTGGTTTTCTTCCAGTTCCTTGACGGCACCATACCCTTCCCTTCTCAAGCTAAAAGAAAAAAAAATTATTTGTATTTGCTTCCCCTCCCAGAATGCCTCTTCGCCCACCCCCCGCCCCCTTGCCTAGCAATCTCTTTCTCATCAGCTTAATGTCATTTCTTCAAAAGGATTGCCTTAATCTAAATTAGGTCCTCACCTAATAGCTTCTTGTTCCTTCCTTCCTTAATTTTTAACCCGATTTATAATTTTATGCTTATTTGCTTAAAGCTCAACTCCCCCAATAAACAATAAGTTCCATGAGAGTTGAGAAGGCATCTATTTTCTTCCCCTTGGTACGACCTGCCACTAATGCAATGCCTGGCACAAAATAGATGTTTATTGGATCCAAAAAAAAAAAGTATTGGGCACTAGGCTTAGAACCTGGGTGACAAAGTGATCTGCACAGCAAACCCCTGTGATACAAGTTTACCTATATAACAAACCTGCACATGTATCCCTGAACATAAAATAAACGTTTTAAAAAATAGGTACTCGTTAAATATTTCTTGACTGAACAAATGAATGAATGAATGAATGACACCTGATAGCAGAACTGTGGCCAAAATTTTATTTTGCTATTAATTCAAAATTCTGCAAAGAATTTGTAAGAAGACAAAGACATTAAAGACAGATTTTGCATTGTTTGGTTTTCATTTATCTCCCTGACCTTAAGATAATTTTATGTACTGAAAGGACCACCGCACTGAGATGCAAGGTGCATTCTGGGCCTTGTCCATCCAGTTTCACACTGTGTATCTTTGAACTGTTCCTCTGTTTCCTTATCTTTAAAACAGGGAAAGGAAACCTCTCTCTTCCTAATTCCCAGCTTCATTGTAAGGTTCAAATGAGATCATATACAAGAAATCCCTTTGGAAGCTGTAAAGCAGCATATCAATGTAAGGCCATCATGTCTTTGTACTAATCACACTCTGTAACTTCACAAAAATAAATGCTGAAGCTGCTTGTTTGCAGAGGTTTAATCATTTCCACCTGAGGACAGCAGTGACCCAGGCTGGAGAGGAGGTTCCGCCCCGTGGGGTGAGATCCGTATGTAGACCAGCCCTGCCCCCTGGTGGAAGAAGATGGGGTGAGCGTGGCTGGCAACGTGGGATGGCCAGGGTCCTAATGACAGATGTTGGCTGAAAAGGAGAATCCACTTATTTAAGCATATACTTTTTAAGGAAATAGTTTGTCATGTTTTCTTTTTGTTGTTTTCATTTGTTTTTTAGATTAACAAAATAAAATTGTATATATTTATGTTGTACAACATGTTTTAAAAATATGTGTACTTTTTAAAGAAAACAAAAAAACCCAGCATGATGTTTTAAAATATGTATACATTTTTAAAGAAAAAACCCAGCTTTCTTTTGATGAAGAAAAGTTTTTTAAAAAAGACAAAAAATGTGTACATTGTGGAATGGCTCAAAGTAATTAACACATGCATTACCCCATATCTGTATCATTTTTTTGTGGTGAAAACACTTATAATCTACTCTCTTAGCAATTTTCAAGTACGCAATGCATTGTTGTTTATTTTCTTGTTGTAAATGGCCTTTGGAAACATTTTATTTACTTATAAAGGATGCAGACACATTACACCAATGACTTGTCTAATTATTATTTGGAGTTTAGTGATAAATGAGAGATTTACAATTCTTTATACATTTTGATATTCTAATTTGTTATATTTAAATCTCAACAATTCAATTAGAATCATTTTACAACTCATGCATGTTAAGACTATGGATGGTGTGTAGGTGGGAACTGAACAATGAGTTCACTTGGACTCGGGAAGGGGAACATCACACAATGGGGCCTATCATGGGGAGGGGGAAGGGATTGCATTGGGGAGTTATACCTGATATAAATGATGAATTGATGGGTGCTGACGAGTTGATGGGTGCAGCACACCAACATGGCACAGGTATACATATGTAACAAACCTGCACGTTATGCATATGTACCCTAGAACTTAAAGTATAATTAAAAAAAAAAAAAAAAGACTATGGATGGTGTGTACTAGAAAATTTCAGCTTATATATTTCCCTATATGTTATGTGCATTTTATTTAACTTTGCTATACTGTGAATATTGTGAACATACTGGACAAATGAGTCCTAATTTTGTAATATCTAGTCTCCAGATATTAAAGAGGTTGCCAATGTTTAAAAAAAATAGACTACAAATGGCAACATATAAAGTATTTGTATGAGCATGCATCATAGAGTAATTATTTATGTCTAAATATGTTCACGGTGCCAGAATACCAAGGTCAACTTGAACATATGCCAGGTTTTCACCTGGCCTATCCCTCACGACTCTGAGCAAATTGTTCAACATTTCTGAGTCTCAGTTGCCCTCAACTGCCAAATAAGGGGCTGAATTGATGTCTAAGGCTCTTTGCAACTCTAAAAATATCCTATAACTTTGTCCAGAAAATGCATCTTAGAGGCCACACACGAGTCGCCCTCAGCACCAGCTAATTAGGCTCCAGACTGCTTAGGCCAAGGCACTTCCAGGAGACTACCCCTGACTATTCTGGTGGCAAAACAATTTTATACTTGTCGTCACTCCCTGAACCCAGTCAAATCCAACCAAGTGGACTCAAAACCAGTCATGTCCAACCAAGTGCCTCCTGCCCCTTGTCCCTCCTTTTTCCTGCCCTGCCAACCCTCTTCATCCCCACCCTCTACAGCCATGGCCTCAAGACGAAGGAGGCCTCTCCTTGCTCACCTCTCTTTCTCTTCCAGCCTGATGTCCCAGCCCTCCACACTCACACACCCAGTAAGGAACAACAACAACAGTAATAATAATGGCTGCCATTCATTGACAGTTTTCCATTTGCCAGGCACTGCACTAAGCATAATCTCATTTAGTTTTTCAACAGGTTTATGAGGTGGAAACTCTTTTTATCCATATTTCGACAATTACATGAACATTTTCTGCAGACCTCTCTGCAAAATAGTTCAATTGAAATGATTTTTTAATAGCATTAACCACTTTCTGGTGAATTGTCCTAACAACTTTTTCTATCAGAAACGTATCCTTCATCCTCCATCTGCATTCCCATCTCTCTCCCCTTCCTCTCATTTTCTCCCACGTCTTTTCCTCTCATCTCCTCTCCATCCTCCTTCTTCACCTCCATCTACTCTTCTGCTCCCACTTCCACACACCTAACATAAGGACTTCAAGGCAGAGTCTGTGTTCTCTAGATCCCCAATGCCACATCTAGCTTTGTGCCACTTAATTCTTATGCTAAGACTCCTCTTTTGAGGCAAACGCCATTCAACGACCCCTCACTACACACACTCCCCTCCGCCTCATTGTCCAAAAACCTTGACACTGGCTCACAGCCCACTGCCTTCTCGTCTCCTGCCATCATGAGAAAGTTCATGCCTTTACAGATGGTCCATTTAACGTCATAGACAGATAGTTCCTGACCTCCTACTCTCTTGCCTTTCAGGTCCAATCCACTTCTGACTTCTTGTATCAGTGACTGTTGGTCCAGTCCCATGACTACTCTCTGGACTTTGGTGACACCTGGAGTTGTGCCTACTTTAAAATTCTAAATTCTGGTTTCCACTATCCAACTTTAGCCTGTCATCCTTCACCTTTATCAATCTCCCCCTCACACTCCGCCTGCTCCATGACCTCATAAGGATGCCCAATGACTCACCCTCTGCCCTTTTCTTCAGTCCATCTGTCCCTCTGATTTTACTTTCTTCTTGCTATATGATCATACAGTCAATCGCCTCAACCGTTTTCTCAAGAACACCAGAAACTTCTTTGCCACTGTTTCCTTCTTCTGGACCTGTCTTCAAATCCCAAAACCCACATCAGTCTGATCATCATCCTTTCTATTCCTGCACCAGGATCACTTCCAAACATGCAGTTGAACCCACATCAGTCTGATCATCATCCTTTCTATTCCTGCACCAGGATTACTTCCAAACATGCAGTTGAACGTCATTATGAATGAGAGCTGGACCTCCAATTTTCTTTTACTCATTGCGAGTCAAGTATTTTTCCAGTTCAGTGTACATATTCTAAACGGTCATTCTTTCTATCAGCCACCTTCATCTCATCTGCAACATTCTAGCAACCCCTCAAATCCAGTTGGTCCAAACCTAAACTCAGTGTCTTCCTCCTCCTCTATTCCCCATCTCAGTGAATATTATGAATTCCCAGAATCTAAAATTAATTACCTAAGAGTTATCCCCAATTCTGCCTTATTCCCTACTCTCCAAATTCAATCATATTACCATATGCTCTCAAAGCCATTTTCTCTGCATCCCCACTGCCTTCATTCTTCTCACCTGGACCATTGTTCCAACCTTGTAATTGTCCACCTTGTTTCATTTCAACATGATCATGTTGCCCTCTGCTTTCTACTTAGGATTCATTACAAACTCTTTAGACCAGCACAGAAGGCTAACCATGAGCCAGCCCCTGTCTGAATCTGACAATAGATTTCTTAAAGATGGTAATCATGCATTTTTCATTTCTGCATTTAGTTAGCACTATGTCTTTCATTTTAGCACTTAGCATAGAGCACCAGACATCATAACTATGCTATCTTAAACAAAATAATAGGTCAATATTTGTGTCATTGTCCAAGATAATAAATAAATGTTACAATCATGGTAGGAACAGAGATGTCACTAGTCTCTGTTTTCTAAATAACACATTTTTTTCTGGTGGGGTAGAATATTTGTTTCTGTAGTTAGCAGTCCTTTATACCCCTCAGTGGTAATTGAGACCCTACTGTACCTCACAGAGCTCTATCATAATCTTACTTAACTTTATAAAAACTTTGATAATACCTGGCGCCAGATAATGATAGTACGTGCCTAGGGTCTAGATGAAAGTAAAGGATTACTCACTCAAAATTAGAAGTTAAATTAATAAACTTAATATAGAACAGACCCTATTATATTTAAGATAACAAATAGCCCAAAGCAACACCTAGGGATGTTAGACATTAATTATTTTTAAAATCACTCAATTATACATAATTTTATGCTAATCTAAGTGATGCCATTTTTCTTTTGGCATATATAACTCAAATAGGAACGCCCCAATAGTTGTATATAAAAGCCCAAAGAAATCATCAGTGCATGATATTTTGTTCTCCTGGGACATTACAGTTCCACACAGACAAGGTGAACATTTTTCAAAACACCATGTCTCTCCGATTTTCTAATGGATCCAGGCATGTTTGCTTAAGGTCTGGAGCTGGATCTGTCAGACCACCCAATGGAGGTGCAGGCTTTGCGGGCAGCAGTGCATGTGGCAGCTCTGTTGCTGGAAGTGAATTTTCCTGTGCCTTGGGAGGGGGCTTGGGCAGCGTTCCTGGTGGGAGCCATGCTGGTGGTGCCCTTGGAAATGTTGCTTGTATTGGCTTTGCTGGAAGCGAAGGGGGACTCCTCTCTGGAAATGAGAAGGTGACCATGCAAAATCTTAATGACCGCTTGGCATCCTACCTGGATAACGTGCGAGCTCTGGAGGAGGCAAATGCTGAATTAGAGAGAAAAATCAAGGGTTGGTATGAAAAATACGGACCCGGATCTTGCCGTGGACTTGATCATGACTATAGCAGATATCACCTAA
The DNA here is from genome assembly GCF_002776525.5 of Piliocolobus tephrosceles. Taxonomy (NCBI): domain Eukaryota; kingdom Metazoa; phylum Chordata; class Mammalia; order Primates; family Cercopithecidae; genus Piliocolobus; species Piliocolobus tephrosceles. The sequence continues at coordinate 49,679,364 of NC_045449.1, read as the reverse complement.
CAATTGAGGATCTTAAGAATAAGGTGAGAAATCACAGATTTGGAACTATCCCAAGTATTTAAAACTAAGAAATACCTAGCAAAAGATATACAATAAGAAATGTTTTGTGACTGTTATCTGTATCTTGTATTTATTTATTTAAACAATTCTTCCTATTATTCAAAAATGGGCCCTTTGATTCATGAGTTTTAATGTAGTTAAAATGTTATTAGTTCCATTGTTTATGTTGAAGTACATTCATAGACATATGAATAAAAAAGTATTGTGGTTCTAAAGTTAGGTGAATACATGAGAATAAATAAAACCATGTCTTTAATTTTTAAAAGTTACATTTAAACATTTTGATTATTACATAAGGAGGTGAGATTTTGATGCAAAACCTTCAGTACCTTTTTCATTTCCTGAAATAATGAATTACATAAAAGCATACTTAATTTTTGTGTTCTCTGTTTTGGTTTATTCTAGATTATCTCCTCCACTACTACTAATGCTAATGTCATTCTGCAGATTGATAATGCCAGACTGGCTGCTGACGATTTCAGGCTAAAGTAAGTGACAGAAAAAATCCTGCTCTAGAAAAAGGTTTCTATTTATTTAATTCGTTAAATAAAATTTCAGTTTCATCCCAAGTAGAATGAACTATCAACTAAAAGATAAAAGGAAGCAAAGGATTTGTATTATAATGTTACAATCAACTTATACATAGTTATTATATTCCTGGAACAAAATATCAATATATTTCTCTGCCTGCCTAGAATACTGCCAAGCACAAAGTCGATGCTCAGTAAATCATTAGTCAACTAAGGGAAAACATTAACTAAAATAAAATTCCAAAATGGTGTATTTTTATTTAACTAGGTTATGCTATTGGAATTTGTGTGATGAAATAACAGCCAATTATCCAGTACAGAATTGGATGGGGGTAATAGAAGAGGTTTTCTTCATATATTTTTATACTATTTAGAGTCCTAATTCAATTTCTAATTTTCAGTTTAAAGCAATTGGGATTGAATATTTCTGTTTCTTGAGGTGGTCTTACTGGCACTGAAATTCATTTAAATGCCCCCCAAGGTATGAAAATGAGCTCACCCTTCACCAAAACGTAGAGGCTGACATCAACGGATTACGGCGAGTCCTGGACGAACTGACACTCTGCAGGACTGACCAGGAGCTGCAATATGAGTCTCTGAGTGAGGAGATGACATATCTCAAGAAGAACCATGAAGAGGCAGGAGAAGCTTTACCTGTAGTCCAATCACAATTCTGTACATTTTAAACTGAGCAGGGGTTGGGGGTTAAAAATCACAATAGTAATTCAGGTTAATTGTTAAACTTTGCCAACGGATATAGACAGATTAGTCTAAGAATACTACCTACTACGAGGGGATGTTAAAAGGCTTCAATGAGTTAATACATGTCACACGCTCAGAACAGTGCCTGGCATATAGTAATCATTCAATAGATGACAGCTGTCATCCCTAGGATGAATGCCTATGAGGGCCAGGATTTCAGGATTTTTTCCACTGTTCTATTCCCATCAACCTGACATTTAGTCAGTAACCATATGTTGAGTAACTCTCTGGTCTTTAAATCCCTTTCTCGTTTAAAAGAATAACTAACTTCTCTTGGGGTGCTATGACTGCTTTTGGTGATGGTGGTGATTTTAATTAACAGGTCCCTAATTTTTTTTGTTGTTTGTTTTCTTTTGTTTTGAGACAGAGTCACACTCTGTCGCCAGGCTGGAGTGCAGCGGCGCAATCTCGGCTCACTGTAACCTCCACCTGCCAGGTTCAAGCAATTCTCCTGCCTCAGCCTCTGGAGTAGCTGGGACTACAGGCGCGCACCATCATGCCTGGCTAATTTTTGTATTTGTAGTAGAGAAGGGTTTTCGCCATGTTAGCCAGGCTGGTCTGGACTCTTGACTTCAAGTGATCCGCCCGCCTCAGCCTCCCAAAGTGCTGGGATTACAGGAGTGAACCACCGCGCCCAGCCAACAGCTCACTAATTAAATAGATAATTGGCATGAATATGGACCGAATATGTCAATTAAAAAAATTGTGTGCCATAAATTATACACCTGACCACAAACTTTGAGACATAAAGTAACACGTTTGAAAACTTCTCAGACAGAGTGTGAACCTGCAATGCCCCTAAAGCCACACTCTTGCTTCCCTCCAGGAGATGAAGGCCTTGCAGTGCGCCGCTGGGGGCAACGTGAACGTGGAGATGAACGCGGCCCCCGGGGTAGACCTCACGGTTTTGTTGAACAACATGCGAGCAGAGTACGAAGGCCTTGCAGAGCAGAATCGCAAGGACGCGGAGGCCTGGTTCAACGAGAAGGTGAGGTGGGCCCCGTCCCCCTGCCCACACCTCCCGGGCGGGTGGGGACTCCGTGTGACCCTTTTGCCCGGCCCTGCAGAGCGCCTCGCTGCAGCAGCAGATCTCCCACGACGCAGGCGCAGCCACCTCCGCCCGGAGCCAGCTCACCGAGATGAGGCGCACCCTGCAGACCCTGGAGATCCAGCTGCAGTCCCTAATGGCCACGGTAGGTGACAGCGAAGATCAGCCTGGATCCTGTGATTCTAGAAAGCCTCCGAGAAGCACCTCCCTCTGCCCTTCCCTCTTTTTTCTATTACACCTTTGCCTGCAAATACTTCGCAGAGAGTGGAGGAGAGCAGGAAAAACAGATCCGTAGACCCTCAAAGTAGAGCTTTTTCTTCCTCCTTGACATCACTGGGGGTTTCCTTCCTGACTGATGCTTAGTGTTCATTTCATGAAAATAGACATTTCACATAGATCCTGTCTCAGGGTAATTCAGTTTAGGCCTGCAGAACAAACAGTAGCAGTATTGCTCCATCTGAAAATTAGCCACAGGTCCATGATCAGGGGTGTGGGGCTAGTGCCACACAGGGCGGGGAGCTAGTATCACACCAGCATCTCCTGATACTGATGAAGCCATATTAGAAGCCACATGTGGTTTCGCCAGGCAGAGAAAGAGGGGGTACACACCTGAATGCCACATGGGCACTGTCAGGCTCTTCATCGCCACAGAGTCCAGGGTGGAGGTCAGATCCTGGAGGGCACACCTGGGAGTCAGGCCTTCAGCCATTTGGGCACATACCACCAACTCCTGGCTTACTTCAAACATCAGCATGCAGTCAAAATGGATTAAAGCCAGCCAGGATTAAAAATGGCTTCCCTTCTAGAGTGTGAGCTGGCAGTGCTCAAAAGGCTTGACTTTGAGAATTACGGCATGTACGTGGCCTAAGGACTCCCTTCGTCATAAGAGGTTTCATGCCCCCTGAGGACACCAGGCTGTAACAGAAAGAAGAGAGCAGCTATTACCCAAGTGAGTGCAGTGAGCCAAGAAGGAAAAGATGACTCAAAACACTGGGAGATTCTTTTGATTTAGCTGCCCTCTAAAGGTGTGTGCTTTCTCCCCATGTCGAATTTAGACGGGAGACTTGTTTTTACGCTGACTGGCCCCTAACTTAACCAGGATGGCCCTCTTCTCCTCTCCCTCATCACTGCTGCTAGCAGGTACCCGAGACCCCCCTGCCACTGTGGGCTCCTGGAACCTTCTTTTCTTCCCCATTTCCCTTCCTCCCTGAACTAGATCCCAGAGGACTCTGTTCCTGCTGCAGGAGCTGTGTGAGTGGATCCTCCCTCTATTTCTGAGCTACGTTGATGGAAATACATTTTCGAGTCCCCAGACCAGAATTGTGAGCATTTTCACATAGAAACAAGGATGTTATAAAGTAGTTAGAGTCTGTGCAATCAGTGGTACTATAATTTGGGCTCATAGGATAATCCACACACAAAAAGCCCACTTAACACAGGACACGACTGAATTCTAGAATAATAGGAGCATGGTACCTAACTTACATCCCTGAGGCCCTGTTGTCTTATGATGAATTCTAAGCTCAATCTCCTAGAGCTAGAACACAAGTCATTGGCAAGTTGGGAGTTGTCTAAATACATAAATGTTCACGTTTGCTTCCTGTGATGTACAAACTTTCAAGTTCATCCTGTTCTCCTCCCTCTTTGACAAGCCAGCCTTCACAATGGAAGACTGTGAAGTAGAGATGCTGTCCCCTCTGACTTATGAGTGTATTAGCAATCATAAAAAGGAATACCCTAGGAGGACGCATTACCAGGGAAATTAAAGTTTTGAGCTGCCGAGCACACACCTCACTGGCGTCTTGCTACCTGATGCCTCACTTTCCCCATTACCATCCTGATCTCCTTCCACTTAGGTCCTCCTGGAGAGCCTAGCACCCTCCATGTAACACACCTGTTTGCCTAAGTCAGTAGCTCTAAGTCAGTGTTAGGTTCTCAGCCCCATTAGATCCAATGTCTGCCTGTGATGACAAATATTGTGTAATTCCCTCTTTGCAATGCTAGAATGAAGTCACTAGGTAATAGATTTAGAAATACACAAAATTATTTTTTGAAGTATAATACCATAAATGCAATAAAAAGGCAAATATTTTAAGATAAAATGAATTTACTAGGTAAATACATGGGCCCGACTACTCTAGAAAATGTAATGAAAGAGGCAGAGCCTTGCATCTTCTCTTAATAAATCTTTCATTTTCAACCACGTAAGATCAGAAGTTCCTCCACACAAGAAAAGGGAAATGAAAGACTGGAAGTTGGGGTGGACACTTGGATAATGACTAATATCAAGAGAAGTAATAATTGCCCAGACATATTTATCTATAATAAAGGAAAGAGGAAAATTACGTTCATTAAAGTAGGGAGCAGATGCCAAGACAAATTACAGACTGTAGAAGGAGCAAAGAGGAAGTATGATATTCATAAGAGTAGTGTCGAAATAATGGCCTGTATTGTGTTATGAGATATAGCTCTTGCCTTGAAATCTCACATCTGTTAAAGCACTCGTTCAATCTCAGGTACCTTAATAAAAGACCTTTGATAGAGACCAGAAAATCAAAGATGGATTAGAAAAAAAAAAAAAAAAAAAACCAGTAGCACAAAAGGCCCTGGAACACTGGCGGGGTGGATCTGCGGGGACAGTAGCAGAGTAACACGGAAACAACAGGTAACTCAGAAATAAATACATAATTTCAAAATACAAGTTTTCCCACACCGATTTTCTATTCTGCTATCCTTAAAAGGCGCTTTAATATATCAGTCAGTTTTAGTAGAAATATAACCTATATGTCACCTATGTCCAGTGGAACATCAAAAGTCTTGTGGGAAAAGGGCCATTTATCCCACATTGGGATCCCACATCCATCATGCCTGGCCCTCACTTCATAAATGCCATCCTCCTTTCTTTCCCATTTGATTGTGACATGCCTCACAAATTTCCACAACTGCCTAGGAAGCAATCCTGCTGGTTACTGAGAAACACTGTTCTATTGGTCCTCAGAGTGTTTTCATCCCTTGCCATGGCTTCTTTGATATCCTCAGAAACACTCCCTGGAGTGCTCCTTGACGGAGACCGAGAGCAACTACTGTGCGCAGCTGGCGCAGATCCAGGCTCAGATCGGGGCCCTGGAGGAGCAGCTGCACCAGGTCAGAACCGAGACCGAGGGCCAGAAGCTGGAGTATGAGCATCTCCTCGACGTTAAGGTCCACTTGGAAAAAGAAATTGAGACCTACTGCCGCCTGATAGATGGAGACGGAAAGTAAGTAAAGTCATTTGAAAATCCAGTTTTTACTTCTTTTAAGCTACAAACATGGGCTGCCCATTAGCTTTCCATACTTCCAAGCCCTTTCTTTTTCAATCCCACTGCAGAAAAGCATGTCCATCTCTTGCTTTTTCAGTAGAGAGTCATCTCTTCCAAATCTTGTACATCACAGTGTTCTCCTCTGCCTTAGATGACTGGAACTGTTCCTGTAGCCATTTCCATCTGTTGTCCATGTTAATCACTGTGGGTTTCAAGATTCTCTCCACCTCTCACAAGCAGGCTTTATCCTTCTTTCAGTGCATACCTAATATAACTGCTGCCCTGAAATACATGTACTCTGAACAAACCACCTGGATCCATATATATGTATGTATGTTCTTAAGTTTTAAATTTTTGGGTATAAAAAAAATCAGATGGAAATAAGATTTATTTAAACTCTCTCTTTAGATAACATTTAATTACTTTCAACTCCTACTCATAAAAATCTTAAGAGTTTCCTCTACAGAAAACTAAGACCTGTTTTTGGCATACAAATTTCTCTTGAGTTCATTGAGTCAATGAATATTTCTTAACTGATAGTAAGCAGAAATATAAAAGAATAAATTATATTTCTTTTACAGTTCATGCTCCAAATCAAAGGGCTTTGGATCAGGAAGCTCTGGGAATTCCTCTAAAGGTAATAAAATCTAGTTCTACCTTTTTTTTTTTTTTTTTTTTTTTGAGACAGAGTCTCGCTCTGTTGCCCAGGCTGGAGGACAATGGTGCGAACTCAGCTCACTGCAACCTCCACCTCCTGGGTTCAAGTGATTCTCCTGCCTCAGCCTCCTGAGCAGCTGGGATTACAAGCACCCACCACCATGCCCGGCTTGTTTTTTATATTTTTAATAGAGACAGAGTTTCACCATGTTGGCCAGGCTGGTCTCAAACTCGTGACCTCAAGTGATCTGCCCACCTCGGCCTCCCAAAGTGCTAGGATTACAGGCGTGAGCCTCCACACCAGCCCTCTGGTTCTATTTCTATCAGAGCAATACTTTTACGTGAATGGCAGTCATACACTACAACCGTAGTCAATATTTAAGTAATTTTAACTAAACTGTTCTGAATGGGAAGTATTAAGTGGCTAAAACTATCCCAAGCTATTATTATAAATATACACTTACTCCCTCAATCAAAAATATGCATAATATATTACATTGAACTAGCAGTGGAATTGTCACGTAATCTTTTTGGTTGAATATATGTATTCTTATGTTTTATTTCTAGATTTATCCAAAACCACACTGGTGAAGACAGTGGTTGAAGAGATAGATCAACGTGGTAAAGTTCTTTCATCAAGGATTCACTCCATTGAAGAAAAGACATCTAAAAGGACCAACGGCAAGACAGAACAAAGGGTTCCTTTCTAGCTGTCATTTTAGATAAAAGAATAATTTGGGAAAGGATGCTATACAATTGTGTTATTCTAAATATCAGAGAGAATATACACACTTTTTACTTTTAAAGATAAGTTACTTAGCAAAAATATCTGTTTTCTTAGTTTTATAGGATGTTGGGTGTTTGTTTCCAATAAATAAAAAAGTTGATGTGCATTCATTTCCATTCACTGATGACTAATAAATAATTATTTGTGATTTTTTTTCTCTGTCTAATTCATAGAGAAACATTTGTGGAATATATTTTAATTGCCTTTCATTGTTGTTTTAAATAATAGTCAATACCACCACATGGCATTTGAATATTAAACATTCACTAGGCATAATCTTTCAATCACACCATGTCTATGTGGGCAAATAATCAAAAAATTCAGAAATTCTCCTGTGACTGAAAAGTCTCACCACTAGATGACGCATTCCCGGTATTTTACCAAGAGCCTCTCTCAAACTCAAACTCTTCTTTTCACAATACACAGGGTATCATTCCTCGTCTAAACAGGATAATCTCCAGAAAACTCCACAGCAATATGGCTTGTGTCAGTGACACTTTTCCTAGAACAGGGGTCAGAAGCTTTTTTTGTGAAGACTCAGATAGTAAATATTTTAGGCATGGCAGGCCATACAGTCTCTATTTCAACTACAAACCTCAGCCATAGACAATAAATGAATGAATGAACATGACTGTGTTCCAATAAAACTTAATTTATTAATGCTGAAATTTGAACTGTAAATATTTTTACCTGTCATGGAATATTATTCTTAACTTTTTTCAACCATTTAAAAATGTAAAACCATTCCTAGCTCACAGTCTGTACAAAAACACATGGCAGGCCAAATTTAACCCACCAACACCTGTTCTCAAACATGAAGCCCCATGAGGCTGATGAACATCATGATTCTTGTGATTACAACTATTTATACCTTTCTGGATCAAAATGTATGGTAGGAATTCCCAACAAGTATTAAACTGCCTAAATGGAAAGCAGCTCCTTTATTTCTCTAGTATATGGCCTGATTCCAGTGAAAATCTCCAGCAAGAGAAGGAATTCTGTCTCACAACCCTCCAGTCACATGGGATTCAGAGAAGCGGTGAAAAATGAGATATTCACAAAATCTTCAGCCAAAAGCCATCAAATGAAGCAAATACTAGAAATTCACAGAGAAATAATTTCCAAATGTATAATATTCAGGGCCAGCTACATAATTTTCAGGACCTAGTGCCAAAGGAAATCATGGGATTCCTTATTCAACAATCAGGCAAAATGTATCACCCAAAGGCACTAAAATATCAAGCTGTTTCCTTGCATCCGCATTTGTGTTTTCAACTTGTCCTGGATTTTGTTGTTTTGATTGGGGGTTTTCTGTTGTTGTTGTTTTCTTTCCTTTCTTTTTTTTTTTCCCGCCATTTAGTTTTGTTCTAAGTAAAGTGTATTAGTCCATTCTCACACTGCTATAAAGAAACTACCTGAGACTGGGTAATTTATAAAGAAAAGAGGTTTAATTGACTCATACTTCCATATGGCTGGGGAGGCCTCAGTAAACTTACAGTCATGGCAGAAGGTGAAGGGAAGCAAAGACCTTCTTCATATAGCGGCAGGAAACAGAGAGTGTATGAGGGCGCAAGAAAACCTACCATTTATAAAACCATCAGATCTCGTGAGAATTCACACTATCTCAGAGAACACCATGGGGAAACCACCCCCATAATCCAATCACTTTCCTCTCTTGACACGTGGGGATTACAATTCAAGGTGAGATTTGGGTGGGGGCACAGAGCCAAACCACATCATAAAGAAAAATTAAAATTTTAAGTTATTGGCATAAATGTTACCATTCGTTTTATATTGAAATCCAAGCATAAGAACATTTAACTTGTATACAGAACCCCCAAGATCACACAATTCATAATTTGTAGCTCACACATGTATATGTATTTTGTTCCTACCAAAACAGTGGAAACACTGCACAAAACAAACTCAATTGTTTTTATTTCACTTCTGTATATACCCACCTTCTACCAGCATTCTCTACCTTTGGTTTACCAATGAGTAAGAAGACTAAAAGGAAAAGGAACTATGGGTTGTTTGATCTTTCTATATCATCATTTTCCACGTAAGCAGTCGGCAACACAGGCAAGCAGGAAAGCAGTACAAAAAACTATATGATAGTCCAGGCGTGGTAGCTCACTCTTGTAATCCCAGCACTTTGGGAGTCCAAGGCGGGTGGATTACCTGAGGTCAGGAGTTCGAGACCAGCAATGTCAACATGGAGAAACCCCATTTCTACTAAAAATACAAAAATTAGCTGGGCTTGGTGGCACATGCCTGTAATCCCAGCTACTCAGGAGGCTGAGGCACGAGAATCACTTGAACCCAGGAGGTGGTGGCTGCAGTGAGCCAAGATGGCGCCACTGCACTTCAGACTGGATGACAGCAAGACGCTGTTTCAAAAAAAAAAAAGTATATGATAGAGTTCCTTGGTCATTCACATTTTTTTAGAAGACCAGTGTCTTCTTTCTATACTCAGAGAGCAAGTTCTGGTTTGAATGGAAAGCCTGGCTTCTTGGGTTCGATAGAAATTGGGATTACTCAGTTATAGACACAATATACTTACCTTGTACTTGCTTTGGGTTTTGTTAGACTCCTGCACGTTGTGGATCCACCAGAATGTCGGGCACACAGGCATATGCCCCTGAGACAGTAAGGAGCACCTGCAGGCAAACGTATCTGGCGTACTTCTCTGCTCAATTGTATGCCCCATAGTCCCATCAGAATTCACTAACAAGAGACAGGTTAAAAAGATAAAGTTCTGCTACCATATTGAAACTAAGATTTTCAAGATGGTAACGGGAGAGCATTAATCCAAACGTGGGGCCTTTCTGAACATGAGACCTTGTGCAACTGCACAGGCTTTATGCCCATGACGCCAGACCTGCTTATCAGGTATGCTCATGACACATTGATTTTTTTTTTTTTAACAGTCTTCATGGTGGCCTGCTTTCCAAGGCAAGGCCCATTACAGCACAGAAAGTGCACACTACACTTTGTGGTGAGGGGACTGTTTGCTTGAAAAGATAACTCTAAATTCACCACTTCTTGTTGAAAAAAATAAACCAGAATTCCCTGTGCGTCTATTCAGCAAAGCAATGGGAGTAAAATTAAATTCTGGATAAGTTTCCTTTAAGTTCTGTTGAGTCCACAGGATGGAAGGAAACATCCTGCCCTCAGTCTTTTGGGTCTTAAATCTGTCCTTCCTTCCTAGGTGTGTAAAAATTGACTCTGGTCTTTGGTTCACTGTTTTCCTTTGCTGGGCAGAATTCTAGGGCTCCTGATCTTTACACATTCTGCTAATGGTTACCTGTTCTTCTCCAGTCCTTGAAGCTTCACCTTGCTTTTTGCTGAAGTGGGTTTCTACACTGAAAGTACTTCCCAAAAATCAGTCTCCGTCTGAAGGAAAAGGAATGCAATTACTGTACTTGAGTGGTTGTTAAAGCAAAAACTACATGCTGCTATTCCTTCTTTTAACAAAAACCCAAGATTTATGGGAGCTTTTTGCAAGGGAAATAAATTGCCACTTTTTATGGCTGTAGCAAATGTTTTGACATTTCTATTTTTCTTTTGATTTTTGTCATCATATAGGAATGGATAATTCATTGTCATATTTATAAAAATTTCCATCTTAGGTTCTGAGTTTTACAACTGCTGGGACAGTTCTTCTAGTACTTTTAAGGTGATCATATGGTTTCTGTCATAGGACACTTTTATCTGCTCCACATAATATTGAGTCATTCTCATTTCTGGTAAATAACTTCCTTGAGATATTTTATGTTATTTAATATATTATTGAATTATATTTGCTAATATTTTATTTAAGGTTATTTCCAGAATATGTCTGTCTTCTGGGGACTGATTCCACTAAATTTCTCATTTTCTGTGATTCTACCTTAGTTTAATTAGTTTTTTTTCCTCTTATTTCTAACCATTTCCTAAGGTTTGTCACCTCATTTCTAAGTTTTTTTCTAATTCTGGTTTATGGGGATTTTTTTTTCTTTTGTCATTTTTAGCGATTTTAAGTCACTTTGAAATGGTGGGTTGTATCTTACTCAGTTTTGTAGGCATGTCTTTCCGGTATGCTTTCATTTTCTATGGGGACACTATCAACTCCTCACCCTTATTATCTTGTATCCACATTTCTTGGGATTTTACTTCAATCCTTTTCTTTTGCTTGGTTTTATTGCCAATTCATGTTCCTTAACTTCTAGACTGAAGTATCATTCCTGGCCGGACATGGTGGCTCACACCAACACTTTCAGAAGCCGAAGCAGGTGGATCATTTGAGGTCAGGAGTTGACCAGCCAGGCCAACATGGTGAAATCCCCTCTCCACTAAAAATAGAAAAATAGCCGGGCGTGGTGGTCCACACCTGTAATCCCAGCTACTCGGGAGACTGAGGCAGGAGAATCACTTGAAACTGGGAGGCGAGATTGCAGTGAGCCAAGACCGTGCCACTGCACTCCAGCCTGGGCAATAGACTGAGACTTCATCTCAAAAAATAATAATAATAATAATAAAGTATAATTCCAAATAGCTTTACTAACTTCACAGAGTTCCCTTTTCTCTTATTTTTATCTAGGATTCAAAAATACATTGGCTTGATTTCTGAAATTTCCTATCTTTTTTTCCATCCCCAACTTGTATCTAGACCTTCTGTTTCCTTCCTGTCTATGACCCTCTCCTGAATAATTTTGATTCTTCCCCCAGCAGTTTCTCCTCGTCGTGGGTTGCCCTCTCAGGAGGGAACCATGGCTGGTCATTTTGAGAATTCACAGGATGTAGGCTGTTCCATTCCCTTCTGAATTCATGGAAGACCCCTAGTTTAGAGTTAAAGTTAGAACAATTTTCTAACTAGTCTAACCCTGTTTTCCCCGTATCTTTATCTCTCATGCCACTTTCTTATGCAATTAAAACTACCAAGCAATCATTTTCATCTATTCCCATGAAGACCTCACTTTCAGAATCTCCTGTCCTCCTGTGCAATATGGGCTCTCTGTTTTTTAAGCCTGCTACCCAGCTGTCATGTGGGAACACAGTGTGCTCACATTGGAGCTCCATTTCCAGGAACCTAAGTTTTCCTTTTTCATGTTTTTCTCTCTCGCGGGTTCCCAACAAAATGTGCAAAGGAGATAATTTTTTGAGACCTTTCACATCTGAAAAGATTTTTATTCCACCCTCACTCGTGGTTGTGAAAGGAGAGAATTTTGCTTCTCTACATAAGTCACAATTAGAAAAAAAAAAAAAACAACCTTAGAAATGAGGTGACAAACCTTAGGAAAGGATTAGAAATAAAAGGTTGGATATCATTTTGGGTTCACTTTTTTTTTTTTTCCATTTAAGAGACAGAGTCTCACTCTGTCAGCCAGGCTGAAGTACAATGGTATGATCACAGCTCACTGCAACCTCTGCCTCCTGGGTTCAAGTGATTCTCCTGCCTCAGCCTCCCAAATAACTGAGATTACGGGCATGCACCACCACACCCAGCTAATTTTTGTATTTTTAGTAGAGACGGGGTTTCACCATGTTGGCCAGGCTGGTCTTGAACTCCTGATCTCAAGTGATCCAGCCCCCTCGGCCTCCCAGAGTGCTGGGATTATAGGTGTGAGCTACTGCGCCTGGGCTGGGTTCGTATTTTGAAAGCATTCTTCAATGGAATCATGGCTTTCCTAAAATTGAATATGTGTTGGTTTTGCTCCTAACATTTTAAGTGTTTGTTTTTCATGTTTTTCATGTTTTATTAAGTCATGAAAATTTAAATATTTGCCAACTTGATTTTCAATCTAGGTAATTGAAAGTGATGTCAATCATTCTTGGCAAATGCAAGATCTCAAATGATTTGTTATAATTTTTAGTCTGAAGAAGAAAACCAGGTGGAAAGAACAACATGAACAAAGGGAAAACGATGGGAAAGAGGGAAGTAGTAAAACAGAACAGACAAGTCAGTGAGGGAAAATCTACATTAAGACAGTGAGGTGGCTCCTGCCTATAATCCCAGCACTTTGGGAGGCCAAGGTGGGAGGATCTGTGGAGCCCAGGCATTCAAGACCAGCCTGGACAACATGGCAAACCCCATCTCTACAAAAAAATACACAGATCAGCCAGGTATGGTGGCACATGCCTGTAGTCCCAGATATTTGGTAGGCTGAGGTGGGAGGATCACTTGAGCTTGGGAGGTTGGGCTGCAGTGAGCTGTGATCATGTCACTGCACTCCAGCCTGGGTGACAAAGCAAGACCCTGTCAAGAAAAAAAAAAAAAAAAAAGGAGAGAGAGTCGTAAATACCAAGCACAAAACTATAAGAAATGACAAAGGTAGGGCGCAGGAGCTATAAATGGAAGAGAAAAGGGGAACAACACGAGATGTAGAAAAATTCTCAGAAAGCAGCTGTCTGAAACTCGATCAGACTCATCAGACTGAGGTTGTCAGTACCGAATGTAACCAAGAGAGTATAGGAGAATAAATAAAATAAATGATGATTAGAGATGTGCAGTGATGTTTGAGAGGTTAATTTCAGTAAAATGGTGGGACCACAATTCAGAAATAAGTAAGAGGTGAAAAGTACAAGAAGCAATGCAGAAAAGTGCTATGGAAACGGACAGCCAACAGAAGGAATGCAGAAATATGAGCGATCTAGAGATAGAAAGGGAACACAGAGGCCACAGTCTAGACTCTTCACTTTACAGATGTGGAAACTGAGGCCCGAGGAGGTGACCAATTCCTTTACCTAACCTGGTTAGCAACGGAACTTAGAAAACCAGTACAGATCAAATGGTAATTCAGGAAGGATAAGGATCAAAGGAACACTGTTGGTCTCCAAAGAAGATTCCCTTTAATGCCTCTGTTTTCCTTTAGGACCTCCCCTCCTTCTTCTGGTACTATGGACACACGGTCTTGAAATTATTTTCAACATATCTGATAGAAAACTATGACTATGATACTTCATTGCTGAAGAAAACACAATGTTGATTTGGGTAAGGGAAAGAGAAATCTGTCTATCGTACTTTTTTATTCTTATAGATATTATACATTCCTGAAGCCTGGAAGACAGGAAGGGTTACTCATACTACATTTGAAATGCATCACTATAATAATCCTGATAATACTCCACCCTGTCCAACTCCAGAGATAACAAATAACTCCACGATAACTATCCACCTACAGAAATGGACACAGTACGGTAAAGCCATTCATTAAAAAAACACCCCATTATGGATAATTCACAATGAGCTGGCAAACATCATTTGGCTATGAGCAAAGCTCATCAAGAGACACCCTAATAATGTGTATATAAAGGCAAACCAAGCTGTTTGAGTAGGACGTTCTCCATCAGAGCAACACCCCAGAAACAAACGCTCCAGCCTGGACACCATGTCTGTGCGCTTTTCTTCTACCTCGAGGAGACTTGGCTCTTGCGGGGGCGCTGGCTCTGTGAGGCTCTCTAGTGGGGGAGCAGGCTTTGGGGCCGGAAACACATGCGGTGTGCCAGGCATTGGAAGTGGCTTCTCTTGTGCTTTTGGGGGCAGCTCATCTGCAGGAGGCTATGGCGGAGGTCTGGGCGGGGGAAGTGCTTCCTGTGCTGCCTTCACAGGGAATGAGCATGGCCTCCTCTCTGGCAATGAGAAGGTGACCATGCAGAACCTCAACGACCGCTTGGCCTCCTACCTGGAGAATGTTCGAGCCTTAGAGGAGGCCAACGCCGACTTGGAGCAGAAGATCAAGGGGTGGTATGAGAAGTTTGGACCGGGTTCTTGCCGTGGTCTTGATCATGATTACAGCAGATACTTCCCAATTATTGACGAACTTAAGAACCAGGTAAGAAACGCCATGGCATGAGTGTTAGCACTCCTGAGAGTGTTTAGCCACTCACAGACGCACAAATGTATAAGCTATCACAATAACGGGGCTTTGCCCTCAGCTTCTAAATTTTAGGACTTCATTTTCAATATTAAAAATAATTTCTAATAAATTCTAATATTTGAACATGGCACATCCATCATGTGGTATTAGGTATGTGTGTATGCTTTTGGTAATATTAAAATATCAAAAGCTGCCCAGTGTCTCCAGCTGTATATTTATAGGCCTTCCCACAGAAAGAGATTTTTTTAATGCTTGGGGTGGGGAATAAAAGAGACCACACCTGGCCAGGCACAGTGGTTCATGTCTGTAATCTTAGCACTTTGGGAGGCCAAGGCAGGTGGATCACTTGAGGTTAGGAGTTCGAGACCAGCCTGGCCAACATGGTGAAACCCTGTCTCTACTAAAACTACAAAAATTAGCCGAGTGTGGTGGCACGTGCCTGTAATCCCAGCTATCTGGGAGGCTGAGGCAGGAGAATCACTTGAATCTAGGAGGTGGAGGTTGCAGTGAGCCGAGATCATGCCACTGCACTCCAGCCTGGGCAATAAAGCAAGACTCGGTCTCAAGAAAAAAAGAGAGAGAGTGAGAGAGACCATACTTAAATTACCCATCTTCAAAAGAATCATCTGATTATTAGAGACAGATGCCAAAAATATCACTGTCATTTCATAGGTAATTTTATTTCAAGGAACTTTGAAATGCGTCTTAAATATATCCTCAATCTTAACTAACTTTTCTTTTGTCAGATAATTTCTGCAACTACCAGTAATGCCCATGTTGTCCTGCAAAATGATAATGCAAGACTAACAGCTGATGACTTCAGGCTAAAGTAAGTAGAGCTGAAGATAAATAGGAAAAAAAAGTTGTCTAAGCATTTTTTCTCCTTTATTCTTCTAAGTTATTTGAGGTTGGCTCAAGTCTTTGTTCTTGTTTATTCATGTATTTGTTTTAAACAAAATGCATATTAGAATGAGTAACTAGCCGAGCAACATATTTTACCTGGGAAATTTGGGGACTAACAAAAATGAATGTCAAAGCCATATGAGAAAGAATTTTGCCTCTTCCCATTCTCTTGCTTCAGTGAAATGTATTTGTGGCATGATAGGTGACCTAACTCAAGTTTTAAGTATTATCTTAGTAGTTTTAGCTCAAAGCTTAGTCTGAGTTGTGATGTGCCATGTCTAATGACTAATCATGAAACTTTCAAATACTTTTCTAAGGTTTGAAAATGAGCTGGCACTTCACCAGAGCGTTGAGGCAGATATCAACGGTTTGCGCAGAGTCCTGGATGAGCTGACCTTGTGCAGAACGGACCTGGAGATCCAGCTGGAAACTCTCAGTGAGGAGCTGGCTTACCTCAAGAAGAATCATGAGGAGGTAGAAGCTCCACCCGGCTGGCTCTCACAGTCTCCTCCTTCCCAAATTTTCAAATTAATTTCAGATGATAAATATAATATATTAAGTTAACGTTCAAGAAGGAACCTGTCAGTTTCTCCATAAGGCTTAGATTGTTTAAGATGCTTCTGTTCATCCTTCTCAAAAGAAACAAAGCTCCCAAAAAGTTTCTAACCCTATAGATCTTGTCCATCTGGCTCCTTTAAAAATATTCAGGCCGGACGCGGTGGCTTACGCCTATAATCCCAACACTGTAGGAGACCCAGACTGGAGGATCGCTTGAGGCCAGGAGTTGGAGGCTGCAGTGAGCCATATCGCACCACTGCATTCCAGCCTAGGCATCAGAGCGAGACCCTAACTCAAAAAATAAAATAAATAAAATATTCAGATCCTAATTCCGTTAAACAAATATCTTTCAGGAAATGAAAGCTCTGCAGTGCGCAGCTGGAGGCAACGTGAACGTGGAGATGAACGCGGCCCCCGGGGTAGACCTCACGGTTCTGCTGAACAACATGCGAGCTGAGTACGAAGCCCTTGCCGAGCAGAACCGCAGGGACGCGGAGGCCTGGTTCAACGAGAAGGTAAAACCACATGCGGTGTGCCAGGCATTGGAAGTGGCTTCTCTTGTGCTTTTGGGGGCAGCTCATCTGCAGGAGGCTATGGTGGAGGTCTGGGTGGGGGAAGTGCTGGGTGCGCTCCGCGGGCGCCGGGCGCAGAAGCAGCCAGCAGCACCCTAACGCAGCCCCTGCCGTTACAGAGCGCCTCGCTGCAGCAGCAGATCTCTGACGACGCTGGCGCCACCACCTCAGCCCGGAATGAGCTTACTGAAATGAAACGCACCCTTCAAACCCTTGAGATTGAACTTCAGTCCCTCTTAGCAACGGTAAGTGAAAAGTTACAAAACAGATTTGCTTTAGAAATTGAGAAAAAAATAATCGAAGATAATTTTCTTCCAACATAATTACATATTTTAGTTTTCAGCCATTAATTACAGTGCTTGACATAAGACACATTTGCATTTTGCACATGACAATCCTCTTTGCCTACAAAGTATACTTGGATGCTAATAATTATGAAATATTAGAAATTAGCAAATACGATCAAGATACTGGAAAAAGAAAATAGTTTTGACTTTGAATCTTCTATCCTAAGTCAAAATATCAAAAAACTCTCATATGTGGAAGCTAAAAAGGTTGATCTCATAGAAGTAGAGAGTGGGATAATGCTTACTAGAGCCTGGGAAGGGGATGGGGGATACGAAGAGGTTGGTTAAAGGATACAAAATTACAGCAAAATAGGAAGAATCAGTTCAAGTGTTCTATAGTACTGAGGATGACTACAGTTAAGAATAACTTGTTCTATAATTTCAAATAGTTCAAAGAGAGGATTTTGAATGTTCCCAACACAAAAAAAAAGATAAATGTTTGGGACCTTGGATATGCTAATTGCCCTGATTCTATCACTACACAGTGTGTGTTTTGAAATATAATTATGGAACCCCGTAAATATGTACAATTCTTATGTGTCTGTTTAAAAAGAAAAAGAAGAAAAAACCCTACTGCTTAAAGAGAGTAGAAATACATTTGCGCCACTCCTAACTTCATCTAGCATTCCTTTTGATCACTCAATTAAGAGCACTTACAAGTTCCTTTTAAGCGGCATAAACAGAGGCAAAGTAGAGGCATGAACACTGACTATAAAACTAAACATGTGTAATGATAATCATAACTGCTTTCATTAAGTGTTTGCCCAGCACTTCCGCCCACATGTGAGTCCACAACAACCCCGGGGCACGGGGCAGGGCGGACGTTATAACTCATGTCATTATTTCCAAAAGAGGACTCTGAGATTCGACGAAGTTAAGCAATTCCCACAGTCCCACAGTTGGGTAACGAAGGCATCCAGAAGTTCTCTCCTGATTTTCTAACTCCCAAGTCGATACTTTTCCCACTATGGCTAGTAAACCACCAGAGTTTATCCACAGGTGAAGCTATGAGTGTACATAAAATCAAGGCTTTATATAAAAAATACTTGCAGGTGAAAAGATAAGACACGCTCATCTTCATTCCATGTAAAATTGCAGTGAGTGTTCCCTCTGAGTATCTCTGTAAACCCATTCAGATTCACAAGCCAATGAACTGAACTACTGTATTTAAAGCGTAAGAAGGTAATTCTTTTCTGTGGTTTATTCTACTCATCGAACGTTTATGCAGTTCACTGCAGGATGACTTTTTAATAGAAAGCTACAGTCCTCATGAGCCAAGACTGTCTCATGGCTAGAAATGAGTAGCAAAGTGTAGGCGGACTTCCAGTTGTGTGGAAAGTGGCGAATTGTGCCAAACTCTACAAGCACAGGCTACATTGGTGCAGGGGAGGGATCTTTTCGTCTGTGCCCTATGAAGAGAAAATTCCATCTTTTTTTAGCACACCTGGGCATCTGAGGGACATTCAGCACCACCTGTGTCATTCTCAAATCAAAAAGTAGTATGACATTTAATAAAGGCAATAACTAATATTGAACAAATAGAATCTTTTGGGTAAATGTAATTATTTGTGTGATGTAAGGATAATTATCTTAATTATCTCTTAAATGCTTTGACTTATTCTAAAACACTGTGACCTTTTCTATTAAACCATGTCTTACTAAACTACAGAAACACTCCCTGGAGTGCTCCTTGACGGAGACCGAGAGCAACTACTGTGCGCAGCTGGCGCAGATCCAGGCTCAGATCGGGGCCCTGGAGGAGCAGCTGCACCAGGTCAGAACCGAGACCGAGGGCCAGAAGCTGGAGTATGAGCAGCTCCTCGATGTCAAGGTCCACCTGGAAAAAGAAATTGAGACCTACTGCCTCCTGATAGATGGAGAAGATGGGTCAGTATTGCTGTCATTGAGAAAACAATTCATTTTTAAGGTTACTAAAGATTATTTGAAATCAATTACAAAATATCTAATGATCTAGATCACATGGAGATAACACTCTTTTAGTGTTATTTCAGAATGCAGTGAATTCCCACCTTAAATCATTATTTTTCAGTTTCCTCAGTAAAGCAGAATGAAATGATTCATATAAGTGCTCTATACTTTTACAGCTCCTGTTCTAAATCAAAAGGCTATGGAGGCCCAGGAAATCAGACAAAAGGTAAACAAAAGCTGTGTTAGGTATTCAGTGTTTATTTGTATGTATTTCAAACGATGAGTTATTTCCTATTTATGAATTTGATAAATTCTAACAGTTTATATGTGGCATTTTAGATTCATCTAAAACCACCATTGTCAAAACAGTTGTTGAAGAAATAGATCCTCGTGGCAAAGTTCTCTCATCCAGAGTTCACACCGTGGAAGAGAAAGCCACCAAAGTCAACAACAAGAATGAACAGAGGGTGCCTTCCTGAACTGCCGCCTCCGAGAAACAATGGCCCCCAAATTAAAATACCAAAATGAAACCAGTTTCCTAAATAAGGGTCCCCTTATTTTTCTGCTTTTCTTTCAATGAATTAAGACAAGTTATTTTTAGAATAGTACCATTTCTTTGGCTTTTTCTCTATGGTGGTGTTTCAATAAAAGTTCTTCCTGTTGCAAGTCATCTTCCCTGGTTCTGGCCAATCTTTGCATTTTAGATACACCTTCCAATGGGTGCTGAATGTTGTCTTTAATTTCTTCTGTTTAATTCAATGGTCTTCACAAGTTGGAAGTAAGTTTAACATGCAAACTAGTTGGAGTCTTTTTCACTTCTCTGTATAATTTTGTCTCCCTTGTCTCAGTACGAAAAGTACTTACTGAGCACACACTATATGCCAGATAACGAGGATAAAACAGTTAATAAGATCCAGTCCCTGAGGTCAATATGCTCATAGACATAGAAATAAGAAACTGAAGAATCAGAAACAACCTTAAACATAAAGGAAAGGCTATAAGTGGTGATATTTGAAGGTAGAAGGGGAAAAAGAGAGCTGTGAGGATAAGGGTAAGAGGAGAATTCCAGCGGGTATCTAATTCATAATCTTGATCACTCCACCATAAGGGTAGGAGTTCACAAGTTCTCTACTTCATTTTTGCATTCCAAGACTGCAGAGCCATGTGGCTCTCAAGTCAAATGTAAGTTTTAGTGCATTAATTTCAGCACCTACCATTAATGAATCTATTTCAAGCCTGGGAGTGGGAGGAGGTTAAACTCAGCAGAAAACCCTCCAGAGGTTTATTTGTGGGTGAGAGATTTGGCTCCCCCTCACCAATCCCATAACAAAAACAGCCTGTTTTTCTCTGGAACCAGTATCCTGTTACTGAACTCTGTAGAACTGGTTCAGTCCAGTTGAAACACAGTCACTTTCGAGCTGTCTTTCCTCGTCTCTTTCCCACATGCATGTAGTAATACCTAGGTGAATGTAAGGCAGATACCCTCTCACTTAACTTTTTAATTAACCAGTTCTCGCATCATATACCCTCATATCAAAATTAGGAAAAGGAAACATCCTACCACATAGGAGTTGAAAACTTACATTCACACAAAAACCTGTGCACAGATGTTTATAGCAGCTTTATTCATAATGGCAAAACTTGGAAGCAACTAAGATGTCCTTGAGTAGGCAAATGGATAAATAAACTGTGGTACTAGGCAAATGGATAAATAAACTGTGGTACATCTAGACACTAGAATGTTATTTAGTGCTAAAAAGCTATGAGCTATTAAGCCACGAAAAGACACAGAGGAAACTTAAATGTATATTACTAAGTGAAAGAAGCCACTCTGAAAAGGCTGCATACTGCATGACCCCAACTATATGACATTCTGTATAAGGCGAAACTATGGAGACAGTAAAAAGATCAGTGGCTGCCAGAAATTGAAGGAGAGGAATGCACAGGCAGAACACAGAGGATTTTTAAGGCTGTGAAAATACTCTGGATAACACTATAAGAATGGATACATGTCATTATACATTTTCCAAACCCGTAGAATGTACAACACTAAGAGTAAACCGTAATACTACAAAGTCTTTAATTTATTATTATTTTTTTTTAGTTAGTCTCACTCTGTTGTCCAGGCTGGAGTGCAGTGGTGCCATCTTGGCTCACTGCAAGCTCCACCTTCCGGTTCATGCCATTCTCCTGCCTCAGCCTCACGAGTAGCTGGGATTACAGGCGTCCACCACCAGGCCCGGCTAATTTTTTTTGTATTTTCAGTAGAGACGGGGTTTCACCATGTTAGCCAGGATGATCTCGATCCCCTGACCTCGTGATCCACCTGCCTCAGCCACCCAAAGTGTTGGGATTACAGGTGTGAGTCACCGAATACTTAGCTCAGATTTCACAGTATTTAAGACGCCTGACCACCAACTCACCATAACTCAGGGAATAAATTCTTTCAGCTAAAACCAGGCCGATATTCAAGACCTTTAAATATGACTTCCAGGAAAGAGTCAATAATAATTGATAACCAGCACTAACTGGGTGCTAGACTCTGTTCTAAACATCATTTATTCCTCATGACAACCCTATGAGGTAGGTACTGTTATAGTCCTCGTTTTACAGATACGGAAACTGAGGCAGAGACCAGTTGAGTAATTTGCCCAAGATCACACAGCTAATAACAGGAAGTGCTGAAATGTGTAAACCACACAGAATGGCTCAGAGTCTGGTGCTCACCACGACATAATACCATGCTAGTGAGAACCTTATGACTCCACTTTCCTTCTAGCAAGAGAAGGGATAAAGAAACTACGTGCATGCTCACTCCAGTCGGTCTGACATTAGCAGAGACATCAGTATCTCCTTCCCAAACCAAACCAGGGAAGCCATTTTGTGGAAGGACTTAGTATACCAGAATCTGATTCTCAGGAAAAAAAAACAAAAACAAAAACTAGCAATCTAGTGACAAAACAAACCTCATTCAAGTTCAAGAAAAAAGGGTTATCTAACAGAAATATAGAATGTGAATTTTAAACAACAGCGTACTTGAAACTAAACAATAAATCTATTGGGGGAAAATTAGCATATGATCATCAGAACAAGATAATGTAATGAAAAACTTTATCCTGAAATAAGGAGACAGCAACACTGCATAAAACTTAATTTGATTCATTTTGAATACCTAAAATACGTATGCACATCATGTAATGTTCTACTACCTAGTAGATTTTTAAGAAATGATCAATTATATACATCCAAATACCACTTTCTTGCCATGAATAAAATAATCAATCTCGGGGAAAAAATGTATAGACTGAAGTGGTCCAGAGAATTTGTTAAATCTATCCTCCACTTTCAGAAAGAACTAGAGTATACCTACATTTTGAAAATAAGTATTAGTTTAGAGGAAAATCTATGATTAAAATAATTTAAGAGACCTACGCACATGAGTAAATAGGCAACAACGTTTCAAGAAGGAGTTAAGCATCATACATTCCAGTCCTGCTTTGATACGGAAATGCTTTGTGGCCACTTAGCTTCAGAGACAACTCATCTCCAAAATGGTCCTAATAATATGTGTTTAACTTATTTCACAAAAGATAATTTGTATTTGTAAAGTATCTAGAGATAAATAGATTATGTTAATAATACTTTGAAATCTCATAATAACTCACCTAAGAAACTCAAGCTCTATAAACCACTAAACTGACAATATTCTCTGTTTTTCTTGTTTTATTCCTGGGAAAAATGAGCAAAAGATTAAAAATTTGACCAGGTCACAACAAAATCAGTAAAAAGTCTCTAAATAGGAACTGTGTCTAGGTTATCATGCACTGTTTTAAACCTAAGCTGATGGCCCAGTTACAGCTTTGTATTTATTATTTATTTTTAAATATTTTTGATTTAGAAAATCCATGCAGTCCACTCAATGTTACATATATTTTAGTGACAATAATATTGGACGTTTTCCAAAGTATTCAGTATCCAGAACACTGAAAAATATCATTCAGAAAAAAATTACTGTTTCAAAACTAAATCCATAATTAGTTAGCCAATCAATTTATAACATTATAGGTGATAGACTTTACCCTGTCTGACATGTCCACTTTATTATAACAATTTAAACAATTAACATTTAAAAATGTTTGTGCCTTTCAAACTGTCTTATAGTCATTCATGATTGGAACTGCTCAACATTCATTTGAGACTGTCTGATACTATTATTTTCATTTGCCCAGTAGGGAAATGATCCAAGCCTGGATAACTTTCCAGGGCATCAAGGCAAGAGAATAAAGAGTACGTCCCTGTGATAACTTATCTTCTCTCTAGGGTTCCATAAGTACTGGTTTTCTAGGTAATGATGAAAATGCCTCCCTCCTTATATATTTTACTCCTTGCTAATCGCTCACTTCTCAAAATAATGCCTAATGTCTTAAATACATACATTTGCACTAAAAGACAGTAAACACTATTTAGGGATAGGGAAGTGAACAATTTGGAGACTGTTAGTTGAATTGATGTCCTGCTCCTGGACTGAATCAAGAAATCTCAATCAAAATAATTCTCCACCACGATGACATATTCATGAATTATATTGAAATTAATAATAAGCAGGACCGCAGGATTTCTGTTACTTCAGTTTTCAATTCAAGAAATGGTAGATTTCTTTTAAAATCTCCTGCTACCAAAAGATCAATAGATGCTGAGATTGTCTGGTGTCAAGAAGAAGGAAAACACACCCAGACATCCAGTGCAGTGGCTTACACCTGTAATGCTGGCTACAGGAGGCTGAGCTGGGTGCCGAGGCTGAGGATCACTGGAGGCCAGCCTGGGAAACATAGCGAGACCACATCTCTTAAAAAAAGGAAAAAAGAAAAATAAAAGAAACAAAAAAAGGAAAAAAGGAGGCACTCAATGAAGTGGGAATACTAGAAATACTCTATGAGCATTAACAGGACAAAAGTAGGAGACATTTCTCATTGGAATTATTAATTATTTATTATATGTGACGGGGAGACTCTAGATTCTATTGATATTCCAGTGGTCAAAAAGATGCATATTTAGTCATATTTTAATTTTGGCCTTTGAGGCTATGATTTAGTTTTACTTCACCTGGCACCATTTTTATATATAAAAAATATCCTTGGGGCACCTTTCCACCTACAGACTGGACGCTGTTAAAAATCACCCAATTGTGAAAAACAACAATTAGGATGCAAGTAAATTTTATTACAGACTGGCATAGTCAAGACTGAAATGACCCAGTGAATCCTATAAAAGGCCAAGGGAGCTAACGAAGTGTGGAAGGTGAACTCTGGCTTTGCTCCTCTCTTTGGCAAGGGGTTGCCCGACTGTGCTGCCACCATGTCTTTTCGACTTTCTGGTGGGTCCAGGCGGATCTGCTCGCGAACTGGGTCTGGTAGGCTGTCCGGTGGAGGAACAGGCTTTGTGGCTGGAAATGTGTGTGTTGGGTCCGGAGCAGGAAGCAGCTTTTCTTGTACTCTTGGGGGTATCTCTTCTGGAGGAAGCTTCTGCAATAGCGGTGGAGGGTTGGGAAGCGGTGCCTGTACTGGTTTTCTTGGCAATGAGCACAGCCTCCTCTCTGGGAATGAAAAGGTGACCATGCAGAATCTCAATGACCGCCTGGCATCCTACCTGGACCATGTGCGTGCTCTGGAGGAGGCCAACGCAGATCTGGAGCAGAAGATCAAGGGCTGGTACCAGAAATGTGAGCCTGGCTCTTCCCGGGGACACGATCATGACTATAGCAGATACTTCTCAGTCATTGAAGATCTTAAAAGGCAGGTAAGAAATAGGGATTTGCATACTTTTACTACAGACTTTGTGTCTGGATAATTTAAAGAAGAGAAAATATAAAATGTGTTTAACAAATTTATGTGATGTAGGATTTGTTCACTCGGTATTTCCAGTGCTAAATGCAGTACCTGGCAATAAAATCTTGTAGAATTAAATAATGAAAAAGAAATCATTTCAAAACAGATATATTCACTTGGTTTTTCTTATATTTAGCTCATACCATTTGATCAAAAGTAATAAAAGTACCTATGTGGCGCTTAAGCTCTGGATGCTTATTATCTGAAGAAAATCCAGATTTCTTTAACATAGAAAAAAGATACTAAAACAGATGTTTGACAGATTAAGAAGATATAAAATCACACTGAAATCTGGAGCCTCCTTTCACTTTTGGTAATCAACATTTTTCATAATCTTCCCTATTTAGATTATTTCTGCAACCACCTGCAACGCCAGCATTGTTCTACAAAATGACAATGCCAGACTGACCGCTGATGACTTCAGGCTGAAGTAGGTGAAAACAAACTAATTAATTATATTAATAAAAGTTAAAATACTACAGTTGGATTAAGGAATATATATTTTGCTTTGAAAACCAAAATGTTGGGCCGGGCGCGGTGGCTCAAGCCTGTAATCCCAGCACTTTGGGAGGCTGAGACGGGCGGATCACAAGGTCAGGAGATCGAGACCATCCTGGCTAACACGGTGAAACCCCGTCTCTACTAAAAAATACAAAAAACTAGCTGGGCGAGGTGGTGGGCGCCTGTAGTCCCAGCTACTCGGGAGGCTGAGGCAGGAGAATGGCATAAACCCGGGACACGGAGCTTGCAGTGAGCCGAGATCCGGCCACTGCACTCCAGCCTGGGCGACAGAGCAAGACTCCGTCTCAAAAAAAAAAAAAGAAAACCAAAATGTTTTTCTAAAGCCAGACTAGATCAATAAAGAAATTGAATTAAATACACCCTTATAAAAAGAGCTATCATGGTTGGATACAGTAGCTCATGGCTGTAACCCCAGCACCTTGGGAGGCCAAGACAGGCAGATCACTTGAGGTCAGGAGTTCAAGACCAGCCTGGCCAACATGGGAAGACCCCCGTCTCTACTAAAAGTACACACACCGAAAAATAGTCAGGCATGGTGGCACACTCGGGAGGCTGAGACATGAGAATCACTTGAACCTGGAAGGCGGAGGTTGAGTGAGCTGAGATGGGACCACTGCACTTCAGCCTGGGTGACAGAGTGAGACTATCTCAAAAGCAAACAACAACAAAAAAGAGCTATTACATATTTTTTAAAATCTAAAATCTAGCAATCTTGTATGTAATTGTTAAGCGTATTGGATGACAAAAATCAACTCTGAAGAAATAACATCCCCAAAATACAATTCATGAATTGTTAGGTATCTCAAACTATTTTAGCAGTTTGCCATTGCAAGAAGCTTCAGAAGTATGTAGAGAACATCATATCTTTCAGCATATGAAATGTCTTAAAAAGTTGTGCTTTGCACCTGCCTATGATGACAACTCCCAGGTGCCTTACTAATCTTTCAGGTATGAAAATGAGCTGGCTCTGCACCACAGTGTTGAGGCCGACACCAATGGTCTTCGCAGAGTGTTGGATGAGCTGACCCTTTGTACAACCGACCTGGAGATACAGTGTGAGACCCTCAGTGAGGAACTGACCTACCTCAAAAAAAATCATGAGGAGGTAAGGAAGCCTGCAGAGTGGCTTCATATAGTGTCTAATTTCCTTCTTCAAGTCCACTGTTCATTTCATAGCAGGGCATGAACATCAATCAAAGTCCTCCACTGAGGATGAATACCAATCCCTTTTTTAGGAGATGGAAGTCTTGCAGTGTACAGCTGGGGGAAATGTGAACGTGGAGATGAATGCAACCCCAGGAGTGGACCTAACTCTCCTGTTAAACAACATGAGGGCTGAGTATGAGGACTTGGCTGAGCGGAACTGCAAAGATGCTGAAGCCTGGTTCAATGAGAGGGTAGGTCTATGGCAAATTAAAAAGGCTTGCTCAGGAGACAATCGGGCCGGTCATTAACCCTTTCGACAACTACACTTCAGAGTGCAACGCTGCAACAACAGATTTCCAATGATGAGGGAACAGCCACAGCAGCCAGAAATGAGCTGACCGAATTGAAACGCAAACTGCAAACCCTGGAAATAGAACTTCAGTCCCTCATGGCTGTGGTATGTAGGAATCACCATTGAATTGAATATATGTGTGAATATGTGTAAGTCAATACAGATATAAAAGTGTATATAACACCAAGTACATATAACTATTTACACATGACTAAAAGTATAAAATATATTAAATGTCAAGAATTCTGTCCCTAAATTCACCAATTTCAAAACTTGAAAAATGCCTTTTTACAATAGATGAATTTTTTTAAATCTTGCAAATGTTGATTTTCAATTGAAAATATTCAGACCTTATACAAATAATTATTTCTACCTTGAGAATATTTAAAATATGACCATGCTGCTCAAGCACGGTGGCTCATGCCTGTAATCCCAGGACTTTGGGAGGCCAAGGCAGGTGGCTCACTTGAGGTTAGGAGTTCAAGACCAGCCTGGCCAACATGGTGAAACCCCATCTCTACTAAAAATATAAAAATTAGCTGGGTGTGGTGGTGGGCACCTGTAATCCCATATACTCAGGAGGCTGAGGCAGGAGAATCACTTGAACCTACGAAAGGAGGTTGCAGTGAGCCAGGATCGTGCCACTGCACTCAACCTGGGTGACAGAGCAAGATACCATCTCAAAAAAATAAATAAAATAATGTAAAATGTCCATGCCATTTCTCTTTTACACATTGAAGCTTTGCTTTGTTTGTCTTTCAGAAACATTCCTATGAATGCTCCTTGGTTGAGACTGAACGAAATTACTGCAGTCAACTCCAGCAAATTCAGGATCAGATCGGGGTGATGGAGGAACAACTGCAACAGATTCGAACAGAAACAGAAGGCCAGAAGCTGGAGTATGAACAGCTTCTTGATGTAAAAATCTTTTTAGAAAAAGAAATTGAAATTTATTGCAACTTACTAGATGGAGAAGAAAGGTAAATATTAACTTGCAGAAAAAAAAAAAAAGCCTCACATCAACTAGGTTTTCTCACAGTATAGGTATGCCAATATTGCATCCTAGAATTTCCTACTCTAGAGATCACATATATTTATCCTCAGGAATGTATATTATTGCAGCCAAATGAAATTAAAACATGCAGAAATTTGAAAATCAAATTTCTAAGTATGTAAAAATATTTGTATGTATAATAATATAAAGGTCATTTAAGTATAGAATATTTAACAATTCCAGTACTCCAATTCAAGAGGAAGCTTGCTTTCTGTGATTTAGTGTGTAAGCACATTTCTTATAAATAACTCACTCTCTTTTCTTATCGCTTCACTAGTTACCCCACATGTACCTTGTATTAAAGGTGAGCAATGAAGATATAGGAAGAATTAATTGGAGAAACACCATAGTTTCTTAGTCAATAGCAACAGCCTTGGAATTGCAGCCCTAGCTGTGAATCAAATACTGGGTGAATTACGAGCACATTGTTTAACCTTTTCAAATGCAGTTTCCTCGTTGGTGAAACTGTGGTAACGCCAAAACCATACTTGTAACAAGTCTTAACTATGATGCCTCACTACGTAGCATACACAGAAAAGGTATTTGTGACAGTGGCATACACAGAAAAGGTATCTGGTAATCACTGCCTATTACTAAATGCTTGCCCATGGCCGCATAGTGAGGAGGTAAAGTCTTGCACACTACAAGGCCCATCAGCCTTCTGCAGCCTATTCTCACAGGAACTCAACAGTGATTGCTCCCTCCTCAGAACAAAGCACTCATTATACCACTCACTTTTCACTTAATTTACAGCACTTCTCAAGTAATAGGTAATTTTTAGCATGTGTATAATTTTTTCCAACCGTAAAAACTGTGTCTTGGTTCTATATTTTCTGTAGCACCTAGCCCAGCAACACTTTCTTCATGGTAGGCACTCCAAACACATTCGTTGGCCAGTTGATTGAAAAGTCAGAGTGAGAAATATTGCTAGATGAAAGAGGTAATATCTGGTCATGAGAAAATTTCTATCCATAAACATCCATTTCATCTCTTCTTTCACTATGTTGAAGTCATGAAAAGCTTACTAGTGTCCCTTAAATATATGAGGAATTTGAATCTTGTTGAAACTAGAATTCCAAAATGCTTATTTCCAATTTAGAGGTATTTATAAGCTCACTAAGGAAAGAAAAAAATGCAATAATTTACTCTTCTCTTCACAGAAAAAGCAAATCCACATGTTACAAATCAAAAGGATGCAGGCCTGTGAATTCTGGAAATCAAGGCAAAGGTATAGATGGTTTTTTTACCTGGTGTAACTCCTTAAACTCCATCAATTATGTTAACTAAGTTATTTATTTGTTAACTAAATAAAATTTGTTTTTAAGTTTACTTGTGGTGAATAAAGGCATGAGGGGTCATTATTATAGTTCTTAATATTTGTATTTTATATTCCTATAGAACAACAGATGTGGTCAAATTATGAAATTACCAAGTGAGGAATTAATCCCACAATATATTTCTTACCTGGAATGTATTATCTTTCATAGTTTCAGTACTTTGATAAAAGAGCTACTTTATCTTAAACCACAAAAATAGGGCAAGCTGGTATTTAAAGGAAGATATTACTTGCAGCCAGCCTTTACTTCCTGATACTTAGATTTTTTTAATCCATGTTTAATTTATGTTTTCAAACACCCATTGCTCTAAAAACAGTGGCAAATATAAGAGAGATAGTCCAGGTTCTTGCGAAACACTGACTTCAAATACAGTATTATATATCAATTTACTGCAGACTTGCAAAAAACATTTTAAAAAAGCAAACATTTTTTAAAAGGTGTGGTGGCTCATGCCTGTAATCCCAGCATTTTGGGAGGCCAAGGCAGGTGGATCACTTGAGGTCAGGAGTTTGAGACCAGCCTGGTCAACAGGGTGAAACTACATCTCTACTAAAAATACAAAAATTAGCCAGGCGTGGTGGCAAGCGCCTGTAATCCCAGCCACTTGGGAGGCTGAGGCAGAAGAATCACTTGAACCTGGGAAGGAGAGGCTGTAGTGAGCCGAGATCATGCCACTGCCCTCCAGCCTGGGTGACAGAGTGAGACTCCTCAAACAAACAAACAAACAAACAAAAAGCATACCTGTTATGGCTAAATACTTTTCAACCTGTTAAAAAATGACCACTAACGTTTTATTTATTTTATTTTAGACTCAGCAAAGGAAACTATTGTCAAAACACTGGTTGAGGAGCTGGATCAAATTGGCAGTGTCCTTTCACTGAGAGTCCACTCAGTTGAAGAAAAGTCCTCTAAAATAAGCAACATTACAGTAGAACAACGAGTACCTTCTAAAGCACCATAAGGAGGAAAACTTAGAAAGAAAGAAAGACAGAAAGAAAGAAAGAAAGAAAGAAAGAAAGAAAGAAAGAAAGAAAGA
>NC_045449.1:49601118-49648711 GCF_002776525.5 Piliocolobus tephrosceles | reverse complement strand
AAGAAAGAAAGAAAGAAAGAAAGAAAGAAAGAAAGAAAGAAAGAAAGCCTGCCTTTGCAAAAGTCCTACTGATTAAATAACCTAAGGAAATTATTCATTTCTGTTCTTAAAGATAAAAGGGCTAGAATTTGTTCTCCTTCTCTTCCTTTTCTCATGTTCTATGCATGTAATCCTTTTCCAGAGAAGAAAAATCCTGCTCTGTCCCTAATTTTTGTTTTTATTTTGGGGGTCTTTTTTGACATTTCATTAAAAATTCTTCTGTTGCAAGTTATTTTTTAATATCTGGTTCTTTTTAATTTCTAAAGTTGATCCCAATGTGGCAATACTAAGGACCTGCTAATAAAATAATGTGTTCCATTTCATAGTCACAGTTATCTCAATGAATAACAGAATAAGGTGTCAAGAGCACTAGCACTTTAATGTCTGATCCCAAATCTGTCCCTGGTTAACTATGTAAATAACTCGATCTTTTTAGGTTTGAGCGTCTATGGACATAAAATAAGGAGATAATATCCACTGATCACTAGGACTTGTTTACCCTTACAATACCTCTCCTGGGTGATCAGCAAATGTTTGTTGTAAAATCTGAACCTGGAAAGCTATTTTTCCATTTTCCAGCACATGCATCTCTCTGCCCCTACCATGGTGATGACTAAGCAAATTTAGAACTCAAGCCTGGGGTAATTCTAAATCTTGCTCATATTCTCCTGCACACAAAATTCTGCCTGACATCCTTACTAAATTATTTTGGAAAGTGCCGCTGGGATTGGAAAGCAGCAAAGTTCTAGGCTAAAGAGGTTTTTTTCAGCTGGGGTGGAATGAGGCAGTGACCTCTATAACCACCTAGATTTCCAACTTGTATGGCAGAGCATCATTGAAGGGTTTTAATCAACTGGCATATAGATGATGTGGGATTCAAAATGGCCCATGAAGACTGAACAGCACCATTTCAGGGTGCTAAACCCTGTGAGGTTGCATTCTACAAGTCTCAAATATAAGCTTGGTCACCATTATTTCCTGCTTCCACATAAGGTAGTTGATCTTAGCCTAATGATTCTTTCTGGAGAGGTAGATACAGCTGAAAGTTACCTTTGTCAGGGTCTTCCTGTGATGAATGGTGCCAACCATGATGACAAAGGCCATATTTCAATGGTATGGAGTTAGATTAAGTCTGTTTACAAGCACTTTCAATTGCAGAACTATAGTGACAATATCTTAAATTTACTGAGTGTGTTTTAACTCACTTTACATGCATTAACCAATTTAATTTTCATAAATGCTTATGAGGTAGGTGTTTTATCATCTTTATGTTATATATGAGGAAAGCAGATTCTCAGAGATTAAGGAATTTCTCCAGGGCTACACAGCTGATGTTTACCGGGGCTTAGATGCAAATCCAGATCTCCTTCTCTGCCATGGTGATTTGAGTTCCATTGAACAGAACAAAAATAAGCATAGGAATTCACTGTTTTCACACTAAGATTCCATTGCCACCCAAGAGGGACCACAATCAGGCAGACTTTTATGTGCATGACTATCAATGATACAATGAAAGCCAGGAGTATGGCTTTCAGTGCAGTGGCCTGCTTGTAACATGAAACAAGCATGCTTGTAACATGACTACAAATCCCTCAAGTATCTATGCCTACAGTATGCCTACTGCATTCTACAGTGTATAGCACCCCTACAGTATGCCTACAGTATGCTGAAAGATGCCTACAGTATGCCTGCAGTATATCTACATTATGCCTACAGATACCTACAGCATCCCTACAGAAAGCCTACAGCATGCCTGCAGTACGTGCACAGTCTTTTCTTATCTGCTAGTTACCCACCTCCAGCTCCTCTCCCAGCACCTCCCTTCTCTGTCTCCACATTTATTAAGTCCTGGTTACTGGATGCCCCCTCCCTTCTGCTACAGTTTCCATCACTAGGCTTCATTACTCTCTCATTCTGACTGGTAGGGTCACTCAGAGGCTCTATCCCCCAGGAATTAAAGGAGTAAAATCACATTATCA
The DNA here is from genome assembly GCF_002776525.5 of Piliocolobus tephrosceles. Taxonomy (NCBI): domain Eukaryota; kingdom Metazoa; phylum Chordata; class Mammalia; order Primates; family Cercopithecidae; genus Piliocolobus; species Piliocolobus tephrosceles. Next base: position 49,646,693 of record NC_045449.1, on the reverse strand, counting down.
GCTCTCTCAAGACACTTGCTTAACTCACTGTTTTACAAACACAGTGTTGACTCTCTTTCTCTTGTGCCGCCAGTAATATTCACTCTTTCTTATTCCCAACAGAGGTCCTATTCTTTCCAAGAACAACTGGGCTAACTTCCATTTTTCTATATCCACTCTTTCTACTTAAATAGATTTGCCTATCTACATAAGACTGATTTGCACTTAATACAAGCATAACTCATGACTCCAAAGTACATGCTATTGATGAATCAACCATACTTCTTGAAATGAAGGCTGGAAAGTTCAAGTGCTCAGCTTTGTTTCCAAAAAGATAGTATTAGCAAAAAAAAATGTAAAAAGTGAAAAGCTGTCACCAACACTTGACAAGTCCCAAAAACTTTTATGGGACATCCTTAATTGTGAGCTACCAATTGTGAAACTAAAGACAAGCTAAAAAGAAACCCACATGTAGAAAAATCATAATAAAACCACAAAATCACAAACAAAAGATCTTAAAAATCAGCCATATGGGAAAATAATGATTACTTCCAAATGAGTGACAGTGAGAATGCACAGTGACTTCTCAACAGGAACAATGGAAGGCAGGAGACAATAGAACAATATCTTCAATATGCTGACAGAAATTCCAAATTGTCATTAAATTTCTAAAAAGTGCTCAACCCCATATTAACCAGAAAAAATACAAATTAAAACCACATGAAATACTATTACACACCCACCAGATTGGCAGCACTTTTAAAATATTTGCCACAATGTTATGCATTCTATTCTGGAATGGTTTACAATTTGAAACTATTATGAATACTACTACTATAAATATCCCTTACATGTTACCTAGTACATGGCTGCATGCATCTCTCTAGGACACAACCCAACAATATGCTATCTACAAGAAATTCACTTCAAACATAGTGACACAGGTAGGCTGAAAGTAAAAGGATAGAAAAAGCTATATTATGCAAACATTAATAAAAAAATCAGGAGTGACTGAATTAATTTCAAAGTGGACTTTAAAGCAAAGAATGTTACTAGAGACAAAAAGTGATATTATATAATAATAAAGAGGTCCTTAAGAAGATACAGCAACTCTAAATACACTAAACCACTAAGCTTTCAAACACATGAGGCAAAAAGGAATGGAGTAGAAAGAAGAAAGAGGCAAATCCAAAATTACAGTTGGGAAATTCAATGCCCAATTCTCAGCAATTGATAGAACTACTAGACAGAAAATTAATGATGATGAATAGAAGAACTGAACAACACCATCAAACCACAGAATTTAATTGACATTTATAGAACACTGCACTCAATAAGAGCAGAAAACACATTCTTCTCACGCACCAATGAAACATAGACCATGTCTTAGGTCATATAATAAACCTTTAAAAATTTATAAGAATTGAAATTATACAGAATATGTTCTCTGGTCATAATGGAATCAAATCAGAAATTAATAATACAAGGTGAAAAGAAAAATCTCTCGACACCCAAAAATTAAATGACATACTTCTAAATGATCCATGGATCTACGTATTTAAAAGAGTCATAAAACAGAAATGACATTAGCAAGATGGTGGAATAGGAGATCCCCCGCTCATATGCCCCAAAGCAACAATAATTTTGTAAGAGTCATCAACAGACAAAAGTACCTTTATAGGAGCCTTAGGATTCAGGTAGGAGTTTATACAGCCCTGGTAGAGCCCAAGACCTAGGAGTATCATTTTTACAGGATAGACCCACACCCAGTTGGCACTTACTGATCATGGTCCCATCTCCAGACCTAGAAACTGCCCCATATCCTTGCAAGCTTGGCTACAACCCCATTTTGTGTTGGTCCTGCTGCCAAAACCATTTGTCAAAGAGAAGTCATGCACACTAGTACATCAGAAGACAGGCCCATCAACCTCTGTCTCAGCTATACATCCTAAAAATATCCTCTAACTCATCCCCTGCCCCTGTCAGCTACAGCATGAGATGAGTCCTGCTTCCACAAGGACCCACAGGGAGATATGTCCATCTGAGTGTGCAGAGCAGGCTTGCCAATCTTGGTCCCACAACAGATCCCTAAATAGCTCTAAGTCTCAACTCCAGTCCCTCTCAGCTGCAGACTAGGCACTTCTGCCTTGTCAGAGACCTGTTGGGAGAAACACCCTTCTGTGTCCTCAGGACAGGCTTACCAATCTCAATTTTACAGCATCCCTAAAACAAACCTGAATCTGGGCCCTAGCCCTTCTCAGCTGTGGCCAGAGAGAAGTTCTACCTGCCCAGGAATCCAGAGGGAGGCACTCTCATCTGAGATCCACAGGCAGCCCAGCTGACCTGGGTCCCACAGAAGATCCTGAAATGGCCCTGAAAAGCAGTCCCAGCCCCTCTCATCTGTGGCTTGAGAGTAGTGCTGCCCACATGAGACCTGGAGATAGACATGCTCATCAGTGCTCCTATAATCTAACCCACTGACCTTGGTCCCGCTGTGGATCTTGAAATGGCCTTGTAATTCAGCACCAGCCTCTATCAACTGTGGTCTGAGAGCAAGCCTGCCTGCCCAGGGACCCATCAGAAAACATACCCATCTGTGACCCCAAAGACAGGTCTGAAGAGCTCAGTCTCAGCTACAGGCTCTAAAGCAGCCCCAAAACTCAGTTCTAACTCGTGTCAGCCATGGACTTGAGCAGCACTACATACCCAGGGTCTCACTTAGTGATCCACAGGGAAACTTTCCAGAGACACAGAAGAAGCCACACCCACTCACACACCTGGTAACAGGCCCATCATCTACAGATCTTGAAATGGACTCTCATTCCAGTGCCAGCTCTATGGACTAAGGTTCTACAGACAGTACAGTCAACCCAGAGATTACACAGAATCCACAGCTACTAGAGCCCCTGGTAACAGACCTGCCAACTATAGACCCCACTGTGGACTCAGCAATAGCCATGTGATCCAGCTCCAACCCCATTTGACCACAATCCCATCAGCACAGGAACCTAATAGAAGAAGGCCTTAAACTGCCAAAAATAGTCTATAAAGATTTAAAGAAGGCCAGGTGTGGTGGCTTTTACCTTTAATCCCAGCACTTTGGGAGGCTGAGGTAGGTGGATGGCTTGAGCTCAGGAGTTCAAGACCAGCCTGGGTAATATGGCAAAACCCCATCTCCACGAAACATATAAAAATTAGCTGGGCATGATGGCACATGCCTGTCATTCCAGTTACTCAGGAGGCTGAGGTGGAAGGATCACTTGAGCCTGGGAACCAGAGATTGCAGTGAGCTGAGATCATACCACTGCACTCCAGCCTGGGTGACAGAGTAAGAGGTATTGTACCTTCAAATGCACAGATACCAATGCAAGACTCCATGAATAATATGAAGAATGAGGCAAGAATGACACCTCCAAAGGAAACTAATAAGGCTCCGGTAACCGAACCCAAAGAAAGGGAGATCTACAAATTGCCTGAAAGAAAATTCAAAATGATTATCTTAAAGAAGCTTAATAAGATGCAAAAGATGTAGATAAATAACTAAATGAAATTAGAAAAACAATGCATAAACAAGATGAGAAGTTTAATTTTAAAAATAGAAACCATAAATAAAACAAACAGAAATCCTGGACCTGAAGAATACAATGACAAAACTGAAAAATTCAGTAGAAAGCTTCAAAAGCAGGCTCTATCATGCAGAAGAAAGAATTAGCAAACTCAAAGACAGGGCATTTTAAATTACCCAATTAGAGGAATGAAAATGTTTAAATAATAAAAAAGAGTAAAGAAGGCATAAAGGATGTATTCTATCCCACCAAGCATACAAATATATACATTATGAGGGTTTCAGAAGGAGGAAAGAGAGAGAGAAAAGGAAAGAAAGCTTATGTAAAGAAATACATCCCAAATCTTGGGAGGGATATGGACATATAGATTCATGAAATTCAAAGGATCCCAAGCAAGATCAACCCAAAAACAATCACTATGAGGCACATTAATTCATGCAGGGCTTAAAACCTAGATGACAGGTTGATAGGTGCAGCAAACCACCATGGCACATGTATACGTATGTAACAAACCTGCACGCTCTGCACATGTATCCCAGAACTTAAAGTAAAATTTTTTTAAAATTGTCAAAAGACAGAGAGAATCTTAAAAGCAGCAAGAGATAAGAGACTCATTACACACAATGGAACCCCTATGAGGCTATCAACAGACTTCTCAACAGAAACTTTGCAAGTCAGGAGAGTAGGATAATACATTCAAGTGCTGAAAGAAAAAAACCTGCCAACCAAGAATATCATACCCAGAAAAGTCCATGCTTCAGAAATTAAGGAGATATTCCCAGACAAACAAAAGCTCAGGGAGTTCATTGCCTCTCTTATAAGAAATGATAAAGATACGTCAATGAGTTGAAACAAAGGAACTCTAATTAACACCATGAAAACATATGAAAGTAAAAAAAACCTCACTGTTAAAGGTAAATATACAAATTCAGAATATACTACTGTAATGGTGGTGTACAAATCACTTATATCTGGTATAAAGGTTAAAAGACCAAACTATTAAAACTAACTGTAGGTACAATAATTTGTTAAGGAATATACATATAAAAAGATATAAATTGTGACATCAAAAAATTAGATGGAGGAATAGTAAAACTGTAAATTTTTTGAATGCAATTGAAGTTATCAGCTTAAAATAACCTGTTCTAACATGTTCAGTGTAAGTCTCATGATAACCACAAAGCAAAATTCTATAGTAGATACACAAAAAAAGAAAGAGAAAGGAATCAAAGCATACCACTACAGAAAGTTGTCAAATCACAAAGGCAGACAGCAAGAGAGGAAAAAAGAAACAAAGGATCTACAAAACAACTGGAAAACAACAAAATGGCAGTAGTAAGTCCTTACCTATCAATAATTACCTTGAATATAAATGGATTACATTCTCCAATCAAATGACACAGAATAGCTAAGGGTATTAAAAAGGCAAACAAACACACACACATACACAAAATCTATATGCTGTCTACAAGAGACTCACTTCAGCTTTAAGGACACACATAGACTAAAAGTGAGGGATGGAAAAAGATATTCCATGCAAATAGAAACAAAAAAGAGCAAAGGTACCTATATCTATAGCAGAGAAAAATAGACTTTAAGTCAAAAACTATAAAAAGAAAGAAAGTCATTATGTAATGATAAAGAAGACAATTCATCAAGAGGATATAACAATTGTAAATAAATATGCACCCAACATCAGAGCACCTTTATAAAGCAATTATTAACAGATATGAAGGGAGCAATAGACAACAATACAACAATAGTAGGGGACTTCTATTGTTGGATCAATCATCCAGACAGAAAATTAGTAAGGAAAGATTAGACTTAAAGTACACTTTAGACCAAGTGGACCTAATGGACGTATATAGAACATTGTATCAAACAAGAGCAGAATACACATTCTTCTCAAGCACACACAGAACAGTCTCCATGACAGATTGTATGTTAAGTCACAAACAGGTCTTAACAAACTTCAGATTAAAATTACATCAAGTATTTTTTCTCCACAATAGTATGAAATTAGAAATCAATAACAGGAAGAAATTTGGAAAGTTCACAAATATGTGAAAATTAAACAATATGTTCCTGAACAACCAGTGGAACAAAGAAGACATCAAAAGGGAAATCAAAAACTATCTAGAGACAAATGAAGATGGAGACATATGACAAAATTTATGGGATATAGCAGAAGCAGTTTTAAGAGGGCAGTTTATAACAATAAATGCCTACATTAAAAAAAAAGAAATAACCTACCATTACACATGAAGGAACTAGAAAAAAAGAAGAACAACCTAAGCCCAAAGTTGGTAGAAGGAGAAAATACCAAGGACCAGAAGAGAAATAGGTGAAACTGTAAAACATTGACAAAATAAATTGATGAGGACAAAAATAAATGGAAAGATACACCATGTTCATTGATTGGAAGAATTAATATTGTTAAAATGTTTATATTACCCAAAGTGATATACAGATTCAATGTAATTCCTATCAAAATTCCAATGGCATTTTCACAAAAAGAGAAAAAAACATGAATTCTAAAATTCATATAGAACCACAAAAGATCCTGAATAGCCAAAGCAATCTTGAGCAAAAAGAACAGTTGGAAGCATCACACTATCTGATCTCAAAATCTACTACAAATCTATAGTAATCAAAACATCACCACACTGGCACAAAAAGTGACATATAGATCAATGAGACAGAATAAAGAGTCCAGAAATAAATCTATGCACTTACAGCAAAATGAATTTCAAACAAAGGTGCCAGGAACACAAAATGGGGAAAGAACAGTATTTTTAGTAAATGGTGCTGGGGAAGCTATATTTCAGAGAAATGAAATTGGGCCTTTATCTCACCCTATATACAAGAATCCACTCAAAATGTATTAAGCAGGTAAGCATAACACATGAAACTGTAAAACTACTAGAAGAAAACACAGGGGGAAAACTTCTTGACATTAGTCTGGGCAAAAAATTTTTTATATGACCCTAAATACACAGGCAACAAAAGAAAAAATACATAAATGGGATTACATTAAACTAAAAAGCTTCTACATAGCAAACAAAATAATTAACAGAATGAAGAGATAACTTTCGGATTGGGAGAAAATATTGTGAAGCACACATGTGACACAGGACTAATATCCAAAATATATAAGAAACTCAAGCAACTCAACAACAATAACAAAAACAATCCAATTTAAAAGGTATTTCTTAAAAGAAGACATATAAATGGCCAACAGGTATATGGAAAAAATGCTCAACACTACTAATCATGAATGAAATGCAAATGAAAAACACACTGAGATATCACCTCACACCTGCTAGAATGGCTATCATGAAAATGGCAAGAAATAACAAGTGTTAGTAAGAAAGTGGAGAAAGAAAATCCTTGTACACTGTTAGTGGAAATGTAAATCAATGCAGCCATTATGGAAAGCAGTATAGCGATTCCTCAAAAAATTAAAAGTGGAACTACCATGTGACCCAAAAATCCCACTACTGAGTATTTAAAGGAAATGAAATCAGTATGTCAAGGAGATATCTGCATTCCATGCACATTATAGCATGATTCACAATAGCCAAGATAGGGATTCAACTTAAACATCCATCAATAAATGAAGTAATAGAGAAAATACAGTATATATACCCAACGGAATACTATTCAGCCTTTACAAAGGGAAATTCTGTCATTTGTGACAACACGGATGAACCTGTTGGATGAAATGCTGTGAACCATACATCTGATCAAGGCTTAATATCCAAAATATATAAGTAATTCAAGCAACTCCATAACAAGAAAAGAATGTGATTAAAAAGACATTTCTCGGCTGGGTGCAGTGGCTCACGCCTGTAATCCCAGCACTTTGGGAGGCCGAGGCGGGTGGATCACAAGGTCAGGAGATCAAGACCATCCTGGCTAACACAGTGAAACCCCGTCTCTACTAAAAATACAAAAAGAAAGTAGCCGGGCTTGGTGGCAGGCGCCTGTAGTCCCAACTACTTGGGAAGCTGAGGCAGGAGAATGGCGTGAACCCGGGAGGCAGAGCTTGCAGTGAGCCCAGATCGCACCACTGCAGGCTCCAGCCTGGGCGACAGAGTGAGACTCCGTCTCAAAAAAAAAAAAAGAAGACATTTCTCAAAAGACATATAAATAGCCAATAGGTTTATGAAAAGGTGCTCAACATCACTAATCATCAGGGAAGTGCGCTAGGGAAATTTTGGTCAAAGAATACAAAATTTCATTTAAGTAGGAGGAATAAGTTCAGGATAACTATTATACAATATGGTGACTATAGTTAATAACAATAAGAAACTGGATTTTAAATGTTCTTACCACAAAATAGGTATGTGAGATAATAGATATGTTAATTAGCTTGATTTGGTCATTACACAATATATTCATATATTAAAAAATCATGTTGTGCACCATTAATATATACAATTTTTATTTGTCAAAAAAAAATTTTGAGACAAAGTCTCATTCTGTCACCCCAGCTGGAGGAGTGCAGTGACACAGTCTCAGCTCACTGTAACCTCTGCCTCCCAAGTTCAATAGATTCTCTTGCCTCAGCCTCCTGAGTAGCTGGGATTACAGGCACCTCACCATGATGCCTGGCCAATTTTTGTATTTTTAGTAGAGACGGGGTTTCACCATGTTGGTGAGGCTGATCTCAAATGCCTGACCTCAAGTGATCCACTTGCCTCAGCCTCCCAAAGTGTTGGGATTACAGGCGTGAGCCACATGCCCGGACTTATTTGTCAATATTTTATATTTCCATAATAGGTAAAGTTTTTAGTAAATATATGTGAATTCCCACCCACTAAATACCTTACTGATGACTTTCACCTGAGCTAAACCACAGTAAATTAAGACAGAAGAAATAGTTCCTTCCAGGTTTGCTTCAGATTTTGCAGGGTCAGGAAATAAGTTAATGTCTTTCCAAACGCCCACAAAACATAACACCAATTAGGGGTGTGCTCCTAATTACCAAAATGGATAAGATAAGGCAACTCTCCCCAGTCATAAGTGTCAACAAAATGTGATGCTCGTGTCAGCCAGAATGGAAGTTAACTTCCCATGGGAAACAGTGGGAAGAGGAATTTAAAAATAAAAACAAAAACCTATTGGTTGAAGAACTAGGTTGGGGAAATAATGATTACAGTTCTATTCTCTACTTATGTAGAAAAACTTGTGAAAATAAAAGCAGAAAAAGTCTCAGAAACATCACAGCCTGCCTTGGCATAATAGCCCAAAACCATGATGCCAAATTTCTATTCAGTAATGAGCTGATGAGGTTTATCTTCTAAGGATGGAAGTGAAGAATGACTCACCCAACATTTAAAAATGTAATAATGAACCTGACATTGCTCCACCCAGACCCATTTCTCAGATTACCACCAACCTGAGGGCAACTGCCCTCCTACAGGAATGAGCCCAGCAAAGTGAGTTACTAATTAGAAAAAATCACCCAATTATGCCAACTTGCTGAGACTGGCAAGCCATGTTTTACTCTATGTAGGCAGAATTTCATTCAGAACACACTTGGGACTTGCCTATAAAAAGGCAAACAGAACCATTTAGACAAGAAGGGACTCCATTCTAGCTTTCACGAATACAGCTCTGCAACGCGTTTGCCCTGATACCATGTCTCTTCGACTTTCCAGTGCATCCAGGAGGTCCTGTCCTCGTCCCACCACAGGATCACTCAGACTCTCTGGTGGGGGAACCAGTTTTGGGGCTGGAAATGCTTGTGGCATTTCGGGGATTGGAAGTAACTTCTCTTGTGCCTTCGGAGGCAGCTCATCCGGAGGAAACGCAGCGGGAGGCAATCCCTGTGCTGGCTTCACTGTGAATGAGGGGGGGCTCCTTTCTGGCAATGAGAAAGTGACCATGCAGAACCTCAATGACCGCCTGGCATCCTACCTGGACAACGTGCGTGCTCTGGAGGAGGCCAACGCTGACCTGGAGCAGAAGATCAAGGGCTGGTATGAGAAATTTGGGCCCGGCTCTTGCCGTGGTCTTGATCATGACTATAGCAGATATTTCCCGATAATTGATGACCTTAAAAACCAGGTAAGAAATCATACTTCACTATCATTTTCATGTACCTTTATTTCTAAATTGTGTTTTCCTTTATTAAATTCTAAAAACATTTATCATTCCTACTTGTGATTTTTTGGTTTTTTTTTTTTTTTTGAGAAGGAGTTTTGCTCTTGTTGCCCAGGCTGGAGTGCAATGGCAGAATCTCAGCTCACTGCAACCTCCACCTCCTGGGTTCAAGAGATTCTCCTGCCTCAGCCTCCCAAGTAGCTGGGATTACAGGCGCCTTCCACCACGCCCACCTACTTGTGATTTCTTAAAGAGAATTCCAGTTTAGCACTGGAAATAAGCATTAAGTAGATTCAGTTCGTTTACTTCATGATAAAAGTCAAATTCCCATTTCTAGATCATCGCTTCCACCACCAGCAACGCTAATGCTGTTCTGCAGATCGATAATGCCAGGCTTACAGCCGATGATTTCAGACTCAAGTAAGTAGACTGCCAGAGTGAAATGAATTCATGGCAATTCATGCAAACCATTACATCAAATTTGCAACTCTTATTCCAAAACTATAAAACACTTGAATTTCACATAAACAGGATGTTATTACTTTTTTATGCTTTGATTATTAAATACAAAGCGTGAACTGCTATTAAAACTAGTTCTTTTTCTGTCAAATACTGCAAAGTAGAAACAATAATAATTATTATTATGCAGCAAGTTTTGAAAATGCCTCTTGTGGCCAAATCTTCAAAATTCTGGAATTCTAGCATTTGTCATTGATCAGTGACTATGTCTCCAACCATGTGACAAATTAGGAAATCATTAACACTCTTTAAGGTATGAAAATGAGCTGGCTCTTCACCAGAGTGTAGAGGCTGATGTCAATGGGTTACGAAGAGTTTTGGATGAAATAACCCTGTGCAGAACAGATCTGGAGATTCAGTACGAAACCCTGAGTGAGGAGATGACTTACCTCAAAAAGAACCATAAAGAGGTAAGAGCTGGTCATCTACATTTTGCTATCCTTTTGCAGACACTGTGCACCTGACAGGAGATAATGTACATAACCTCTCATATAAAAAGTTGGTGCTGAAGACACATTGTCAGACAGACATGAGGGCTGAGCTGTCTCTTCAAGAGTCAAATTCTTTGTACAGATTCACCCTTGCTCTCTCATCAAGTTTCCTATGGGAAAAAATAAAGGAATCATGTTTTCCAGACCAATCAGGGTTATAAGAGCAGTGTTTGGCTATGTAATTATAGCTAAGTTAAAATGATCTACTTAGGAGATTACATCGAATTAGATAAAATAAATATAAAATAAACATACTTTAAGGACATCCTTAAACTGGAAAACTAGATCTAAATTTCTCTATGACAGTGGCAGATTTAAAACACTGAAACATTTACTTCATACATACATTAAGTATACAAACTTAACACTAGTACATATTCTTTATAGGTATGGCTGTAAAAATAATGAGAATGAAATTAAGCTATTACACCAGAATTTATACTTAATCATAAACTTCCGAAGCAGTCACTGTTGGAAGTTAAGTTCCAAATTTTATATTGCAGCAATTACATCCTTAGGATTGCTTTCAGAGGTGCTGTTTTCCAAAAGGGAAAAATCTTTATCCTTTGAAAATAAATTTGATATTTTAAATAGCCAAAAGACTTCTTTCTATGTTCAAGCCAAATGCTTAAAACAGAAGATCAAGCTAAGAATCCTACTTGATTAGTCATGAAGCTGTCTTATAAATAAAACTACTTGAATAACATTGATTTGCCTATGTGGATTCAAATATAGTTATAGCCCATGGTGTTTAATCAATTTTTGATGAATTAAAAGCAATTGATTTTTTATTTTTGTAATGCCTCACAGGCAACCCTACATATATATATACACACACACACACACACACACACAGGCAAATATATATATATATATATAATATATAAATATATATAGTTTATAAATGTATATATATATAATCTTTTTCTTTTTATGCTTGAACCAGGAAGTTTTCACTAAATCCTCAGAAGTAAAAGCCACATCTGTAGATCGGGAAGACATAGGGTCAACCAGGAGGAAAGAAGCCTGGATTAGCTGAGGGGCTCACTGCAGGAAGGAATGAAAGCCTTAGTTACCATCATTAAGACCAATTCATGAATGAGGAGGAGAGTTTCTGCAGCAGACAGAAGTTGATGGGTGGTATTCCAGTACACACAGTCTTCGCTGTGATGCCTGCCATTCACAATCTTCACTTGATCTTAGACAAAAGGCTGAGAAGCGATGCCATTCACAATCTTAGAACTGACTCACACATTCTAACAGCTTGCAGTTCAGACAAGGTAACATGTAGACTTTGGCTGCAAAATAAATTCCAGCTTCCGTGATGATAATAATTATAATAACCAGCATTCATTTAGCATTCATGTGCAAGGTAGTATCACAGAGTCATTATTATTATTAATTCTTTGATTTCTTTTAACAACTCAGGAAGGATATTTAATTATCCTCAATTTTCAGGTAAGCAAATAGAAACTTAAAGAGGTTAAGCAACTTTCCCAAACCCACCAGGCACTATAGGGCAGAACCAAAATTTACAGAGAGATTTGTGTGACTCCAAAGTCCAACATGATACTGTATATATGTCCCTGTATAGACTTAATAGACAGCTGCGATTCTTTAGAGGATGATGTTCTTCCCTGAGGGGTGCACACGCACACACACACACACACTCACACAATTTATTTACTTATCATCATTTCAGTTGTTCAGAATTATTCAAACTCAGCCCTTCAACCATGTTCATGGCTGTGTTCAGGGTGTAGCTGAGTTAAGACTGCATCAAAGCTGGCCTCTAGTGAAATGAAGAGCAGTCCACAAAGGTGGAGAATAGAATAAGCAATGGAGGACCATTCATTTTAAATGTTTAAAACTTTCATTTGGAAAAGGAATTAAGACTCATTCTGAGTAGTAGAACTGGAACTGATGAGTTTAAGTTATAAGAACAGGAGTTTGACTCACTATAATATAGAACTCTGCAACAATTAAAACTCTTCCAGAATGAAACAGGCTAGTTCATGAGGTAGTGAGTTCACCGTCTTTGAGAATTAGGTCAACAGGACAGGAAATATCAAATGTGGTGGGAGGGGGTCAATGCACAGCCTGGGGAAAACCAGACAAACTCTAAGTGCCCTTCCAAAGCTAAGCTTCTAGACCTTCCATGAGATCCCTGCAGAGTTGAGCTGAACACTTTTCTGCCTCTAGGAAATGCAAGTTCTGCAGTGCGCAGCTGGAGGCAACGTGAACGTGGAGATGAACGCAGCCCCCGGGGTGGACCTCACAGTTCTTCTGAACAACATGAGAGCTGAGTACGAAGCTCTTGCAGAGCAGAACCGCAGGGATGCGGAGGCCTGGTTCAACGAGAAGGTGACTCTCCTCCGGAAAACAATCCCTTTGCATGTTACTGATATTCACGAAACTAAGATTTGCTCCTTCACTTATGGCATTTCAGAGCGCCTCCCTGCAGCAGCAGATTTCTGAGGATGTCGGAGCCACAACCTCAGCCCGGAACGAGCTGACTGAAATGAAGCGCACTCTTCAAACCCTGGAGATTGAACTTCAGTCTCTCTTAGCCACGGTATGAAAAGAACAATTTTTTACCATCCCCCAGGGCATCATGTTAGATACTTGCCAGCTGGTTTTAAAAACCTTAACAATATTGAAATATATATTTTTATAATTGTCTTAAAACATAAGCAGAGAATAGGATTGTGTAGCTGACAGCTAAAACTTGAATGTCTTTAGGTCTATTCTACCAAAAAGAAGGATTTGCTCATTTTTCAGGCAGTATCACAGTCTTAACTATGTGTCCATGTGAAATCTAAAACAATTATACATAAAGTTAACAACAGGAGAAAATCATATATCAAACAAATCCCTGCATATCTGCATATCCATCTCAGGTTCTCTTTATTGCTTCCTGACAGAAACACTCCCTGGAGTGCTCCTTGACAGAGACCGAGAGCAACTACTGTGCGCAGCTGGCGCAGATCCAGGCTCAGATCGGGGCCCTGGAGGAGCAGCTGCACCAGGTCAGAACTGAGACCGAGGGCCAGAAGCTCGAGTATGAGCAGCTCCTGGACATCAAGCTCCACCTGGAAAAAGAAATTGAGACCTACTGTCTCCTTATAGGAGGAGATGATGGGTAGGTAAAACAATTTGCATGGATGGCGTAATATCCTGAAATCTGCTTGCAAGTTAGATCCCACTTTCCACTGGAAAGTGGACATAATTTGGCTGCATACATTTATTATCATGAATACTAAATATTAAATATAATACACACTCGACTGCCAAAATACAAATTAACATCTTAACAAACCAATATGCAGCAGGCACCAAGTTTAAGGTATGAACATTGAAAATATCACTTCTAGAGTGAAAAGAATAAATGGGAAGCTAATTGGAGTTTCAATACGTGGACCAGGATTCTGACTCTGGAAATGGTTTCTGGAGCTCATCACGCACAGAATCCTGTCTTCATAGCACTGATAAAGTCCCATGGGCACAAGTCTGGGAGTCTAGAGCTCAGGGTTGTTAGGAGGGGGAAGCTTCCTGAATTCACAACGAAGAGCATTTCATCGCCCCAAAAAGTTCTTCTGTGCCCCACTTCCCTTGGCAGTTACTATTTTATCCATTCTTGATGTTAATATAAAAGGAATCATACAGGAAAAAAATCACTTCTTAACACTGAAGCAGAACAAAAACATTACAATCTCAGAGAAAACCGCACTTAGAAAAAATATCTTGTAATTGTCTAACTGCTGAAGCGATCTACACCACTCCTCCCCATCTATCATCAAACCCTCCCTCATTGACTAGAGTGATGCTTCCACATGTAAATCATTACACAGCTATATACATTTGTCACAGTTCACAAACCTTCAAAACTTAAAAGGGAGAATTTCAACCTAAGTTGTATAAATACATCCAGTGGCATGCCAGAACTGCTGTTAGCATCTCATGACAGCCTCTTCTGCACGTCTCTTCCTAACTCCTCACTTAGTGATGTCACTTGGTAAGTTGATATCAGCAATGGAGAAGGTATTCATACCTCTACAGAAATCGGTAAACACTACAAATCAAATACTGGGTTACACAGTTGAAACTACCAAAGAGCTAAAGAAAACCATATGGTGAACCTAGAATTGATGGAGTTCTCTCTAAATCACCCTCTTTTGTGATGTTTTCACAGAGCCTGTAAGTCTGGAGGTTACAAGTCTAAAGATTATGGATCTGGAAATGTGGGAAGTCAAGTCAAAGGTAATTCAAATGAAATCTGTTGTCATGCTATCCTACTTTTTAAATTTTCTCAACTTTTATTTTAGGTTTGGGAGTACATTCAAAGGTTTGTTACATAGGTACACACATGATATGGAGGTTTGTTGTACATATTATTTGATCATCCAGGAATTAAGCCCAGTACCCAATAATTATCATCTCTGCTCTTCTTCCTCCTCCCACCCTTCCCCCTCAAGTAGAACCAAGTATCTGTTGTTTCCTTCTTTGTGTTCATAAGTCCTTATCATTTAGCTCCCACTTATAAGTGAGAACATGTGGTGTTTGGTTTTCTATTCCTGCGTCAGTTTGCTAAGAATGATAGCCTCCAGCTCCATCCATGTTCCTGCAAAAGACGTGATCTTCTTCTTTTTCATGGCTGCATAATATTCCATGGTGCTTATGGCTTTATCCACTCTGTCACTGATGGGCATTTAGGTTGATTCTTTGTTCTTGCTATTGTGAATAGTGCTGCAATGAACATTCACATGCATGTGTCTTTATGGTATAATGCTTTCTATTCCTTTGGGTATATATACCCAACTACTTCATTTTTAATGCATAGCTTGATTGTTCTTATATTACCATGGCTTGGTAAGAATACACACAATAAAGATTTGTAGTAGACATCATATGTGCTAGATATCTAATGTCAGTGATGTGTGCTAATTTTAAACAAAATAACATGTCACCGTGTTTTTTCCTAACCAAATAATCAAAATTATTCACCAAAAATGAGTCTAAGTATTTGTGTTTAGTGCATAGTTCATCCTATATGCAAATACTATATTCATTTTTAACTATATAAAATCTCCTTTTAATTTTTAATTTTCAGACTCAGCCAAAGCCATAGTGGTTAAGAAAGTTCTTGAGGAGGTAGATCAACGCAGCAAAATACTTACCACCAGGCTTCACTCCCTGGAAGAGAAATCTCAAAGCAATTAATTTGAGATGCAACAGAGAACGTATGAGAACGTATGCCACATACCCCCTAAGAAGAAAAGGCATTATGTATCTGTCCAGAAAAATGTGCATGTCTAAGAAAAATGTCTGTCCTGTTGTCTTTCTGTTATTTTCTCTTTCTGGGCAATCAATAACAGCATCTCCCCACTCATCTGGAAGAATGCCACACACAAATATGATGACTCATTTTATTATTCTACAGAAATCTGTTGTCAATTCTTTGTATTCAATAAACCTCTTCTTTAGCAAGTTATCATTGGTGATATTGTCTTTAGAATGTTTATGTGTGCAATATAAATATGTGAACACGTAACAGCTTTTATTTATATAAAAACTCTTTTAAAATAATAGATTTCCTCATAGATTTTCATCAGGCTTACCGTATAATTCAAACTGAGACAAATTCAGAAAGAATAAAAGTACTTTTATTTAAATCCCCAATCTGCCATACTTTGACATACTAAGAAGCCTATTCCCTTTAATAATAACTAAAATGTATATATTTCAGGTTCTTCATCTGTAAATGGGGATAATAAAAGTAGTTCTTTCAAATGGTTATTGTAAAGATTAAAGAAATAAGTTATTGCAAAGTGCACTTATGGGATAAGCATTTGATAGATGCTAATACATATTTTTAATACTCAATATTTATAATGATTAATGCTCAATCTCATTTTCCTTTTGGATATATATTTTAAACAGTATTCCAAATGTAATAGAGGTTATAGCAAAAGTTTTAGTTTAGAACCCAAGTTATAGGAATAGAGCCATCCACTTCTACTACAAAGTTGGAGCTGATGTTTATAACTCTCTTGACCATCAGATTTACCTCTACTAAAGGGAAATAGATTAATTAAGAACATAATTTCCTCAGATCAGATATTACCTCTAGATATTTAGTTGACCCTCTATACTGTATGGATGGATTATCTATATTATAATCTATTCAAAAAATGAGTTTCAGCCTCTATGTGAAAATAGAAAGCAGAAAAAAAAAGAGTCTTTTAAGTGTGTTGTAATTATCCCTGAATTGTTTGTATTGTCTGCTTCTGATACAATCTTAGCCACAGGCCTAATTATGTTCCCCATTAGATTATGTGAAACAAAAATATTACAACCTCAGAGAAAATTCCACTTAAAAAAAGATATGTTGTAATCGTCTAAGTGCTGAAGCAATTTACACCACTCTTTCCCACCTATCATCAAATCCTCCCTCAATGATACGGTTTGACTCTGTGTCCCACCCAAATCTCATTTTGAATTGTACTCCCATAATTCCACAGGTTGTGGAAGGGACCCGGTGGGAGATAATTGGAATCACGGGGGCATTTTCCCCCATACTGTTCTCATGGTAGTGAATAAGTCTCACAAGATCTGATGGTTTTATCAGCGGTTTCCGCTTTTGCATATTCCTCATTTTTCTCTTGCCATGTAAGAGGTGCCTTTCGTCTCCCGCCATGATTTGAGGCCTCCCAGTTATGTGGAACTGTAAGTCCAGTTAAACCTCTTTTTCTTCCCAGTCTTCATCAGCAGCGTGAAAATGGACTAATACACTTATTGACTACAGCAATGATTCTCAATGTAAATCCTTACACAGCTATATATGTCATGATTCATAGACCTGAACAACTTAAAAAGGTGAATTTTAATATAAGTTTGTAATACACCCCGTCATGTGCTAGAACTGTTACCATCTCATGACAGCCTCTTCTGCACATCTCTTCCTGACCCTCCATTTAGTGATATCACTTGGTAGCTTGATGTCAGCAATGGAGAAGGTATTCACACTTTTGCAGAAATTGGCAAACCCTACAAATCAGAAATTCTTCCTCCTCTGAAACCTGGTTATTACACATTTGCCAGCACATCACTGATTGTACTCTAACAAAGATGACTTTAAAAACACACACACACACACACACAATGGTTAACCCCTTTATATACACAGACAGAGAGAAAGATGAATACATCACTACCTTTCTTAAAATCCTCCAGTGGGATTGCTTGAGCCCAGGAGGTTGAAGCTGCAGAGAACAGTGATTGCACCTTAGCCTGGGTGAGAGAGTGAGACCCTGATTCCAAAAACAAAAAAACAAAAAAAACCATACTCCAGGGGATTCCTGATGTACCTAGGACTAAATTGAAATATTTTTCTATGGCCTCCAGAGCCCGATGTGACCTGGTTCTGCTTATCTCTCTATTCATATCTTATGTCTTCACCTCCCCCGCAGCACTAACAATATTGCCCTCCTCTTATTCCTTGGATACAGCAAGCTCATTCCTGCCGCAGAGCCTCTGTACTAGCTGTGCCCCCTGCCTGAAACGCTCTTCCCCAGATCTTCCCATGGCTAATTCCTTTTGATCTTTCTCATCAGAAGAGCTGTCCCTGACCACTCCAGCAGAAGTCACTAGTACCTCACACTGCCTTACTTCCTTCAGAACCTTCATCAGCACTTGAAATTATCTTGTTTGTTTATTTTATTTCTTATTTGTTGTTCCTTCCCCTGCATTGGAATGTAAGCTTTCTAAGGCAGGGATATGGCCCATTTTGTTCAATATCATATCCCCAGTAACCAGACAGTTTCTGGCATATGGTAGGTACACATTAAATATTTGCTCAATAAATGAATAAATACACACATCTAAAACCAGAAGAAGTATTTTATATTGGAAACATGTAAGACTAAAGTTAGTAATTAAAACTATAAAAGGTCACGGCTGCGATGAGTCAGGTGTCTCCCTCTCCCTAACTAGTCTGTAAGCTTTTTTAAAAAAAAGGAGAGCTTATGCTGCACATCTTTGACCAGCCTCTCATTATACAGCAAAACCTGTGCCTTGCACAAACTTGGTCCCCAGTGATTGTTCTTATGACGAGTTTTTGAAGAGTGAAAGTCTTGGCCTGAATGAGGAGACTCTAGGCCCCCTGAGTGACCTTTCATATTTCTCTGACGGCAGAGGAGAAAAGTAGAGAGACATGGGCGGGTCCCTGAAGAGAGAAAGGGAACATAATAGGCTCGCTGGGAAGGCTAAAGTCCTGTGTCCCTGTGTCCTCCAAGGTGAGGGGCCTGGGCTGTCTCGCCAGAAGCCAGTCTTCATTTGGGATGAACTACCAGTTATCCCCATTAGAGAGTAGAGAGTTGGTAAGCTTTACCAACTTTAATATACTTTTTCCTTTTTTACTGAAGGAAAAAGTATATTAAAGAGAATGAATGTGATAAATGTACATATGTAAAATAAAAAAGAAGTGGGGTCATGTTCTAAAATGGGAATATCAACATTTAAGGAGTAGGTAGAGGAATGCAAATCTATGAAGAACAATCAGTAGGAATAGTCACAGGGGTAAAAATGAGAATCAAGAGATGATACAGGACACTTGGTTTCAACTGGTTCTCCTACTGGAAGCAACTAAAAATACTGGATAAAATCCTTTTAAAATATTTTTAAAAGCATTAATTGGCCAGGCACAGTGGCTCATGCCTGTAATCCCAACACTTTGGGAGGCTAAGATGGGTGGATCACCTGAGGTCAGGAGTTCGAGACCAGCCTGGCCAATGTGGCAAAACTCCATCTCTACTAAAAATACAAAAATTAGCTGGGCATGGTGGTGCATCCTGCAATCCCAGCTACTCGGGAGGCTGAGGCGGGAGAATCGCTTGAACCTAGGAGACTCTGTTTCAAAATTTTAAAAAATAATAATAATTTTTATGAGGGAACAACGATGGGGCTGGTGGCACGGGGGTAAAAGAATTTACCAAGAGAGCTGTAGATAAACAAAGGCAGACTTGGCTGGGCACGGTGACTCAAGCCCTTAATCCCTTCCCTGGGAGGCTGAGGCAGATGGATTACTGGAGGTCAGGAGTTCGAGACCACCCTGGCCTAAATGGCAAAACCCCATCTCTACTAAAAATACAAAAATTAGCTGGGCATGGTGGCAAGTGCCTGTAGTCCCAGCTACTCAGGAGGCTGAGGCAGGAGAATCACTTGAACCAGAGGTGGAGGTTTCAGTGAGCCAAGATCACACCACTACACTCCACCATGGACAACAGAGCAAGAGTTTGTCTCAAAAAACTCTCAAAAAAAAAAAAGGGCAGATTTATTAGAGAAAGTAGGAAAATACATTGCGAGAAGGCAACAAGCAGGATCAGAAGAAGAGAAGCTGACTGCAAAGAAAGAAAGGCTTGCTGGAGATTTTATAGGATGGTGTTTATGCTGTCTGTTGAAGAGGGCTTTGTTTAGTATTGATAATGCAAAGCTTGTAGTGAGCTAACTTGCAGATGTCTGGTGATAGTTGGGTGCAGGAAGATTGTAAGTTATTTTTTCAGGAGGGCTGTGTGTCCTGGACCATGAAGAAAGGCAGACTTGTAGCTTATCTGCTTTATCTTTTTGCTTTTTCCTGCCCCCACCAGCCTGACTCCCTTTCCCTAATTAGGATTTCAAATTAACGAGCTGTAATAACAAGCTGACCAAACAGCTGAAAACCCTGACCAAACACTATGTGAAGGAAGGAACCCAGAGAGAAAAGGAGAAATCTGAAGATGGCTTGCACTTTGAGGCATTTGCTGAAGCTGTGAACTTGTACTTCAGTGTTTATGACCCCACAGAGTATGAAGAACAAGAGATAAAATGTAGCACCTGCCTAAAATGGGGAGTATAAACAGAGACCCTTCCTGATAGGTATTAGCCCCCAAAAGCCACACATGTAATATAAGCATGACCTAGAAATAAACTCACCTCCGTGCCGGAGAATTGCAAAGAAAGTTCCCTGTCTCAACCACTGGCATAAAGGGAAGAGGGAAAATTAACTCTGAGAATATATGGTTACAAGCCAAACTTTGGATAGGGTTATAGCCCAAATCCACACTATCTTGCTGCATGAAAATAACTTTAAGCTGGGAATTTACTTTAAGAGGGTTCCTAATCACTGGTACCTCCCTGGGGGCCTAACAGAAGCAAATGCAAATTCTCTTTAGATAGACCCACTATCATCCCAAGCCTCAAATGATTCTCATAAATAAAATTTGTAAGGGAAATTAGCTGTTGATAATCAGAAATTGCTAAACAAGATACCATGAGCAAGACCCAATAGAAACAATTTTAAAATATAGAGCATAAAAATGATCAAAATACTTTTAAAAATAAAACTTCAAAAATATGAGCAGAATCCAAAACACTATAAAGAATGGCTAAGGATATTTGAAAAGAGCCAAATATAAACTTCTAGATGTAACAAATGTAAGAAATAACATTTAAAATATCAATGTTTAGAGCCAATAGTAGATTAGACACAGTAGGAGAGAGAATTAGTAAACTAAAAAGTAGACTGAGGAAATTATCCAGACTTCAGCACAGAGAGAAAAATATTAGGTAGGTAGGTAAGTAGATAGATGGATAGATACATAGATAAGATTAAGAGAAGCATAAAAGAGGATAAAGGATAAAAAGAGACAGCCCTATTAAAAATGGCACAAAAATTTGAACAAGCTCCTCACCAAAGAGGAAATCCATACATTCAATAAACATGAAATATACTCAATCTTATTAGTAACCAGAGAAATGCACATTAAAAATCACAGCTAGCTTCCATTTCACACTTTCCAACTTGGCAAGTATCAAAAAGTCTTCCTGTAGCAAATATAGATGAGTATGTGGAGCAACGAAAACTCATACTCTTGTAGGGTTGTAACTCTGAACTTCGAAAATTTGGTTTCACCTAACCAACTTGGATATGTGCATATTCTATGCAGTGGGTTGAATATTTACGATCTTCCAAAATTTCTATGTGGAAGTCTAGGTGATGGTATGAAGAGGTGGGGTCTTTGGGAAGTAATTAGGTCATAAGGGTGGAGCCCTCATGATTGAGAGTGGTGTCCTTAAAAAAGAGACCCAGAGAACTCCCTTGCCCTTCCACCTTGTGAGGACACAGTGTTACACGGCACAGAAGGTGACATCTATGAACCAGGAAGTGGACTCTGACCAGACATCAAAGTTGCCAGCACTTTGATCTTGAACTTCCCAGTCCCCAGAACTGTGGGAAATAAATCTCTGTTGTTTATAAGCCACCTAGTGTATGGTATTTTGTTACAGCAGACCAAACAGATTAAGGAGGTCTAGAACTTGGAAAGATCCTTACACAGGTGCACCAGGAGACATGTCCAAGAATGTTCATACAACATTGTTCATAGTAGTAAAAAACTAGGAACAACCCAAATACTAGCCATCAATGGTAGGATGGATAAATAAAGTGAAGTCTATACCAAAAAATGCTATCCAACAGTGGAAAATAATGGACTATAAACCCTGTGGTGATGCTGTGATCCCACTGGCTACCCAGATTCAGCAGGCTTCCAATAGAGAGCTTTTCATCCCAGCTCTATAGGTATTGGCAGCAGGCAGTCCTCAGCCATCAGCCCCTCAGGGGTTGCTTCAGCTGCAGTGTCACCTCACCTGAGTTCACATCCTACATCCAATGAATGATTGATACAGCAGTATAAAGGCCTGGCCATCTTGGCCCCACTCAGGACAGTACTGAGCTCTAGAGCTCCTGATGGAAACTCACTTTCTACCTGTTCCCAGTCCTGCTTCCTTCTCCCTTTCTATAGGTGTTGATCCCAAGGCAATCTTTAATAACCACCCTGCACACTAAACTCAGCTCTGACTCTGCTTCCCAGAGAATCCAACCTACAACTCCCACACACATCAACAATGATGAGTTACAAAAACATAAAGCCAAACAAAGGAAGCAAGTCCCAGCATAGTGCATAAGGCAGATTCCACTTGTATAAAGTTCCAAATAGAAAAACTAAACAAGACATTGTTTAGAGGTGCATACGTAGATAGCAAAACTTTTTGTAAAGGCAGGTGAAAGATTTTCTTCCCTTCTGACACCAACTCAGTGTCCTACAATTCAATTCAATTCTAACTTTAACACACTGGAGTTAGTGTCAGACTCCACGTGTCTAAAGGCTCAGTCCCACAAGACTGTCCTCACTTCAGATACCAGCCACAAGTACCAGGCCCCCAGGTTACCCACACTTCTGTCTGACATGGCTACAAATTCAGGGTTCTCACAACCTCCCTCTCTGCAAAGTTTAATAGTTCTCTAGAATGACTCACAGAACTCAAGTAAGTGCTTTACTTATTATTGTGGGTTTCCAATGAAGGATACAACTCAAGAACAGCTGAAGGCAAGAGATGCCCATGACCCGCTGCACACCATAACCAAACATGCCAGGCACAGCAGGGGGTCCAGGACCCCAGTCCAGACTTACCAGCTGCTGGTATTCATTCTGACTGATCCATGCCCAGGCCATATAATTATTAACTATTTGGGATATCACACCTGGTTTTATTCATTTTTCCTTTGTTTTCTTCTTATCCACATCTTAGAAAATCTTTCTTATCCACATCTTAGAAAATCTTACAAACCATTTGTAGCCTCAGGAATGGTCTAGTGGTTGTACATAGAACTGTTTCCACTATTCCCGGTGATCAGTTTCCAGGGCATGAGAACGTGATCAGGAGCGGTTCCTAGGTAGTCCTATGAGGATTCAGACTAGAGCTGAGTGGTTCCAGCCTCGGTGAGAAGGTCAGAGCACCATGGCTGGGACCTTTTCCTCTAATTCATTTTATTAATGAATCAAAGGAATATATCAAGCTAAAGAAAATATAGTCCCTTAGTTGTCAGAGAAGGCAACACTGAAAAGTGGTTAAGGGAATAAGCCTCGAATTTTCTGGATTTAAAACTTTTTTTTTTCCCTTTCTAGCTGTGTTTTCTTGAGCAAGTTATCTAATTGTCCTGTCTCTCAATTTCCTCACCTGTAAAATGGTGATAATAACATTAACACCTATTCAGAGAGTTGGTGTGATGATTAAATATCTGATCTATGCACTTTGGAGAGTGTCTGGTTGATATTAAACCCTCAGTCAAGGTAGCTACTATGGTGAAGAAAAAATAAAAATTTAAAAATTAATTATATGTTATCAGAGAACTTTAAAGCTATAAGAGAGATTAGAGACTAGTCCATGTCATTTCCCCTTGCGGAAACTAATGCCCCATGAGAAGTAGTTGATTCAGAGGCAGAATGAGAGATTTCATCTTATCAATTCTCATATTTATTTATTCATTTATTTATTTTTGTAGAGATGGAGTCTCACTATGTTGCCTTATCTGGTCTCAAATCTCTGGGCTCAAGCAATCGTCCCTCCTTAACCTCCCAAAGTGCTGGGACAGGCATGAGACACCACGCCCAGCCTCATCAATCCTCCTAAAGGTGAATGACAATTCTCCCTACTTTACCATAAGACTCTGACAATGTGTTGAATAAATCAGTCAATTAAAAAATATATATTCAGGAGAAAACGGCCTAGTTCCAATGACTGTGGTGCCAAAATGGCAAGTCTACAAAGAACACACAGAGAGCACTGTTCCTAATCCTGTCCTCTGTGATACTTAGACCTGCAGGAACACGGCGCTCATTGCAGCCTAAACCTTCCTGCTCAGATGGGAGGTTCTATGTGGCAAGATGGTTAACATGCCTGAACTAGTGTCAAAGGCAGGAAGTAATTGAAAACTTTCCAAAAAGGGAAGAAAAATGTAACCACCTTGGTTCTTGAGGGCATTCTGCTTAATATGGAAAGAGGTATATTTACATACCTAAGAGAGCATGGCTATAATTTGTAAATTACCTAGAGGATTTAGTAACTGAAACATAACCAGAAGTCCTCACTCTCCACCAATTTATGGGTATCCGTGAAGTCTTCTTAACATTGATGCACTAATTTAATTGTTCTAGTTATTTAACTGCCACCTATAAAAAACTACATACAGAACCTGTGGCTATCAGCCTTTTCCACTATAATTTAATGCTCTGCACTAGGCCACTGATACTCTCAAGTCTCATGATATGCTACAATCACTTGGAAGTTTCTATCCAAAAAGGGAGAAAAGAAACACCCTTCTACCTTTTCTCTGAGCTCCATTCTGTAGGGGTGTGTTGGGACCCCCAAGACCATCCTCAGTTTCAATGATTCACTAGAAGGACTCACAGATCTCAGAAAAACTGTTATACTCACAGTTATGGTTTATTACAGTGAAGGGATACACATTAAAATCAGCAAAGGCAAATGGCACATAGGGCCATGTCCAGGAGAGACGAGGCATAAGCTTCCAATTGTTCTTTCACACGGAATCACAAAAAACAGCACTTCATTCTCCCAGAAATGATGTGTGGCAATGCATACGTAGTAATGTCAACCAGAGAGGCTCACCCAAACCTTGGTGTCCAGAGTTTTTATTGGGGGTCAGTCACTTAGGCATGGGACGCCCACCTGATTCACCTCAGTGACTCAGTCTCCAGCCCCTCCAGAAGTCAAACTGATACAGCGTAACCCAAGAACCCCACTGTAAGTCACACTGTTGGCATAAACTCTCTGCTGTGGCCTAAAGCCCCAGGTATACAAAGACACTCCTATCAGGCAGAATATTCCAAAGCTGAGAGCTTTTTCCCCAAGAACTGGGTAAGGGCTAAGCCTTTCTTTGGTATGTGCAAGATCTGAACACCCCAAGCCTGCCGAGTTAACCCTTTCCTGCAAAAGAGGTCTCCTGTGCAGAGCCCCAAGACAGTACAGAGTTTCACTTCAGCATATTCATCCCCTACAAGTCCTACCCCCAACTGCCAGCATGCATAAGCACCCCACACTCAAGCCCTCCACACCCTTGGACATCTAGGCTCTGTCGTCACATAGAGCTCATGATGGAGTCCATCATTTCCTTAAAATGAGTTCTCTTGGGCTGGGCGTGGTGGTTCATGCCTGTAATCCCAGCACTTTGGGAGGCCAAGGCAGGCAGATCACCTGAGGTCAGGAGTTCAAGACCAGCCTGGCAAACATAGTGAAACCCCATCTCCACTAAAAGTACAAAAATTAGTTGGCACAGTGGCAGGCACCTGGAATCCCGGCTACTCAGGAGGCTGAGGCAGGAGAATTGCCTGAACCAAGGAGGCAGAGGTTGCAGTGAGCTGAGATCATGCCACTGCATCCAGCCTGGGTAATAGAGCATGACTCGGTCTAAAAAAAAAAAAAAAAAAAAAAGCTGGACATGGTGGCTCACGCCTGTAATCCCAGCACTTTGGGAGGCCTAGGAGGGCAGATCACAAGGTCAGGAGATTGAGACCAGCCTGGCCAACACAGTGAAACCCCGTCTCTACTAAAAATACAAAAATTAGCTGGGCCTGGTGGTGGGCACCTATAATCTCAGCTGCTGGGGAGGCCGAGGCAGGAGAATTGCTTGAACCTGGGAGGCAGATGCTGCAGTGAGCCAAGATTGCACCACTGCACTCCAGCCTGGGTGACAGAGGGAGACTCCATCTCAAAAAAAAAAAAAAAAAAAAAAGAAGAGTTCTCTCTTACAGACCTTCTTTAATGTTTAACATCTGCTGGGTTCCTGCCAATCTTTAGCACATGCATGTATGCAAAGCCCAATTGCAGAAAAGACTTGAGATCTTGCCACAGAACTCACCTCAGCAGAAAATAAAGACAATTACCCCTGAGAGTACCTAAATCTCCACTCAGGCTCAGAGGGACCTAACAGTGTTTGGAAGCTTTGACTAAAGAAGAAGGATGAAGTTTTTGTGTAAGAAATAATTGAATCAGGGCAAGCTTAAGAAAAAACTTACATTCACTGAAACCGTTTTCCAAGTGATAAAGCAAAAGTGAGAGATTCAAGCAATACAAATAGGCATGTTTCAAACATATCAGAAGGTAGTATTTTCAATCTGTTGCCACAATTAAGTCTCTAGACCCAGAAATGCAAGAAGAAATTACAAATGGGTACTCCCTTAAATCTGACATAAAAATTTATCTTCCAAGACGTAAAATCCACTCTTCCCTTCCTCTTCACCTACAATATAGATTTTTCTTAAAGTCTAGAGATAGAACTTAAGAAAACAAACACTGGCAATTAATTGAATAGTGATTATACTTTATGTGTATATATTACTTTAGAATTTTAATATACAGACAAAAAGTAAAAGTTGATCTTCACAAAACCCTTACAAGAAGTATGATGATCATTTATAGATCAAGATCCAGATTAGAGACGTTACCTGTTTTGTCCTGGGTCACAAGCAATTTAGTGAAAGTACAGAATTTGAACTCAGGTCTACAAACTACTAGTCCAGTGTTTTTCCCACTCAACACATTACCCCAGGAATTTGGCATGGATTTCAAAAAACTGAACCCCTTGAAAGTGATTCCACAAAAAACAATTTTATAGAAAATGTTTTCAAAACACATGGGCAGGCATAGCAACAAACTAACAGATGTCACGTCTTTTCTTCAACGTGAACCAAAAACGTTTAATTTTATACCACTGGTTAATGCCAATGAAGAGAAAATAAAATATATTCACTTCACTAAGGAGAATTCACCAAGACAAGGACAGAATACCTCTCGGTTATTGAAACAAGTGTGATTCTCAGAGTCATAGGAAAATTGGTAGATTTCACGGGAAGTTTTGTTTAATTATAATATTCACCAAACTTGTCTCACAAGGAAGATCTGAAACAAAGTTGGTGAAATTAGAGTAAAAGGTAAGAAAATATTCCTCATTAAAAAGGATTAAAATTTTAATGTTATAAAGCCAAATTGCTATATCTGCCTGTGTTACAGTTAACACACAAACACACACAAAGAGGTTCTTTCTTTCCCCCAAAAAATGAAATATTATGAAACGTAAAATATGTGGTGATAACTTTTAAATCACTACAAAGGAACAGAACTTATGGGGGAACACTGAATTTCATGTGTAAGGGATCATAAAAACTGGGAGAACCGTGTTCTCCCATAAACTTCATCTCTGCAGGCGTGTACACCTTTCAGCCTAGTATCTCCTCAAGGAAAATGGGTGGTCGATGACACACCCTCAGAGACTAACAGCGAAGGTGGCAACCATAAGCTCAGGATCTCAGGGGACTTTAGGTAGGAAAATGAGTGCTGGCTGGGAATCAAGAGACTCAGATTCTAATCCTAATTCTTGCAGTAACAGATTGTATTGCATAGAGGAAAACATCACTTTTGAGCCTCAGTTTCCTTCTCTGTAAAACACCCTCACTGCCTCTCACAGCTCTAATAAGTAACAAATGGAGTTGAAAACTGCAAAAGTGATATAGAAATGCAAAAGCATTGATGGCAGAAGAGATTAGACAAGAAAATTATGTCTTATTTAAAGGAGCCAAACGTGTTTAATCTGATAAATCATTAGAACATATTTTTGAAAAGTGGCACTTGAGGCAGATTAGGGATAGTGGTGTAAGTGGTGTAGGTTTCCACGATGATGAACAGACCTGCAGTTTAGGTAACGTCAAGATGTAAAGGCCAACTTCTACAACAGTGGGCTTTTCCCACATGAAGAACAGATGGTCTGGGAAACCCTTTCTTACCATGGTACAGTATTAA
Organism: Piliocolobus tephrosceles; assembly: GCF_002776525.5. NCBI lineage: Eukaryota > Metazoa > Chordata > Mammalia > Primates > Cercopithecidae > Piliocolobus > Piliocolobus tephrosceles. The sequence goes on along the minus strand of NC_045449.1, from coordinate 49,618,336 downwards.
ACAAGCAGCTCACTCAACAAAGTCAGCAGGGATTTGGTCCCAGCCAAAAATTATAGCAAATATTATCCACTAATTGAAGAATTGATGAGTCAAGCAAAAAAACCTACACTCTTCAGCCTCTTTATTAGAAGCAATGGTTTGGAGGGGCTTTTAAAATTTGAAAAAAAAAAATGCATTGCAACATAGACATAATCTTGCTTTCTATTTTTGAAGTTAACAGCTGCTAGTGATTAAAATCTTATTAATAGCCATAATGGTTATTGATTACATCCATTTGTCATTAAAAACAAAAGCAGTTCTCAATCCAAAAGAAGGCTGTATTCCAAGAGTTGTTAATAAATGTTTTCATTCAATAATACATTTCACACTTCCTGTATGCCAGGAATTACTCCTGGTCCTTTACAAATATAACTTATTTAACCATGTGATAATTTTATGAAGCAGGAGCTATTGTCTTCAATTTACAGATGAGAAAATGAAGGCACAGAGATGTTATGTTATGTGCTGAAGGTCACACAGCTAGTAAATAGCCAAATAATTAGTGGGGAGCTAGAAGTACAAAAATGTGGCTCCAGGATTTTTTAGCTGCCATGCCATGCTGACCTTTTAGAACTGATATAGTTCTCCACAGAAGCAATGGTATAGTTATAAAATTACACAATACCCTACTTAAACCACATGTAGCTAAAATTCTATTGATCTATCAAAGTGCTATCCCTGGCTCCCAGCCCAGTACTTGTCAGAGAGGAAGTGCTTAATAGCGTTTGTTGAATTTAAGATGGAATAGGTGCCCCACTTATGATGTTAACACTCTAGAACATTGGAGCAGTCAATGGCAGAAACATAGATGTGCTCCTCTACAGCATCTCCTACACTGGTCTCCACGGTTTGGTGGTGGAAAGGAATTTGGGTGATTGGGCCTTGTGGAGATAGCACAACTTTTTAGCAGCAGATGACAGATGGGGTTTTGGTTTTTAGCAGCAAAGCAGCAGCACAAAACTTCAACAGCAAGCTGGGGAGAGAATCTGGGTTCTACTGGGCAGCAGGATATGGTTGCAAGCCTGTGGCAGAAGGTGGAGTGGAAGTAGGTAGTGGACGGCAAAGTGAGTTTCTGGTACCAAGACACATGGAAACTGGGTCTGTATCTAGGGCAGCTATTTGTCAACAAGGGAAGATGATAAATCAGCCATCTGCAACCCACAATCTGTCTCTAGGTCAACACTCGGACAATTAATAATCTCTCTCTACTGTTTCTCAGTAGGCAAAAAAAAAAAAAAAAATGTAAATTATTTTTTGGACAGTTACTGAACACGGTGAAGAATATGTAAGAGAAGATTTGCTGTGATTATATAAAATACAACAAAAATTATACATGAAGGGTTTTTCCCCACTCCTGGCTCTGTCTCCCAGGCTAGAATGTAGTGGCACAATCACACCTCACCATAACCTCAAACTCCTGGACGCAGGTGATCCTCCCGCCTCAGCCTCCTGAGTTGCCAGGATTACAGGTATGCACCACTATGCCCAGCTAACTTTTAAATTTCTTTTTGTAAAGAAAAGGTCTCCATATTGACCAGGCTTATATATGAAATTTTTTAAGAGCAGGGACTATTACTTGTTAGTTTTATTCCCAAGGCTTAGCAGAATGTTTTTGCAAGATGCTCGATAAATATTAAATAATTGATAAAAGTTGATTTATTATTGATATATAAAATAGAAGATAAATAACCAGCCTGGGCAACATGATGAAACCCATCTCTACAGAAAACACAAAAATTAGCCAGGTGTGGTGGTGCACGCCTGTGGTCCCAGCTACTAGGGAGGACAAAGGGGGAGGATCTCTTGAGACCAGGAGGCAGAGGTTGCAGTACATCAAGATCGCTCCACAACACTCTAGCCTGGGTAACAGAGCCAGACCCTGTCTCAAATATATATACGATATATAATATATAATAACAATAATAAAATAACTAAATAGAATAATTGATAAATGAATAGAACAATAAATTGAATAATAAGAGAATAACAAATAAGCAGAATAATGGAGTGATAGACAAACTGTAAATGAATGAAGCAATAGCACCAACTTTTAACTGCTATGTTCATCAAAAACAGCACAGTGAGTTTGAAATATTCATATTATCTTGTTATACAATATACAATGTGAGCAACAAAGAAAACAGGTATTAAATGTATCCTTGTCCAAAATAAATTATTCTGAAGCTATCAACATTTCCATCTTTAATCTTTAAAATCTGTATGTTATAGCAGGAAGATGTGATTCCAGTTTATTTGGATATTTTAATACAACTCCCTCTTTGGATACAACACAAAATCTACAAAGCCATGTAAGGAAGAATAATCTTCATCTTGTCAGTAAACAAATAAAAGTGCAGGTGTCATGGATCTTTGTTCAAGCAATATCACTAACTCGTTTGAGTTCTTAAAGAAACCACTACTCTGAGTTAAGACTTTTTAAAATTAAGATTTTTGAATTTTAAAAGGAAGGAATTCATCTAAATTCCTTTAAGTTCTTCATCCCTTTCTAGGTGGTAGAGAACTTCACTAAATTTGCCTGAAGTTACTCGACTTGATATCAGGGGAAAAAAATACATGTAATTTAATAGAAAATATTTGGGAAAATATTTGTATTTTAAACAATTTTAACCACTTTTCAAAAACACCAACCTCAAAACAGGGTTTATCTAAAGTGCAAAATGGAGGTCAATGACACAGGCAATGCCCTGAAAACTTTCACAACTGCTGGCCTGGAAATGAACACGAAACCAAACTGAAGAAAGTGAATCACCACAGAAGGGAATCACGCCTCAATGCTTTTCCACCTCTCCTCCAAAACAATCATTTTCTTCAGGGTTTGTTTTAACAACAGCAAAAAAAATAAAAAATCAGAGAAAATCGAAGTATAGATTTTTTCTGTTTTAATGTAATATTTTCTGTTGCTTTTGAATAGGCAATGAGATTGAGGAATCATCTAGTAGTCGTATAATTACTGTAAGGAATGCTGCCCCAGCCGCCGACCAGTCTTAACATTTGGATGTTGGTAACCATAACACGACATTTTTGTCAAGCAAAACTATAAAGAAGTTAAAGAATAGTTCAATAAATAGAGTGGCTATTTAAATATATATATATATATAAAATAGGGGTATATTTCAGAGCTCTGTTTTGCCAGGATGTTATAGCTCAGAGTGACTCATGGCCAGCTCAGTTCTCCACTGAAGCAGTAAGATATGAGATCTTGAAACTGAAAAACGCATTTTTCACACCCATGACACTGAACTACAATCCCTAATAACTAAGGTATGTGAGAGCAGCTGATTACAACCTCAAACTTAAATCAGAAAGAAGCCATAGATAGGGTCTACATTGTTTTTTGCAAATAATTATATATAAAAATTTCAAAGATAAACCCCTTAGAAAAGACATCAAATGGAACACCAAGTGTACATAGAAAAATGGTGAGGACTATGACAGGCCTTTCAATAGATGAAGTTAAGCTGACCTCCTGGTTTAGAAATATATGGTCTTGTGGAATAAATAATACAGTACAAATGCAAGAAAACAACAATAAAAATGATCAAACCTTATGTGTGAATATAGAATTACAATTTACAGAGCACTTGTGCGCTCTCACATTTGATGTGATAATCCTATGCCATTTGTAGGGCAGGAACTTTTATCCTTAATTTTACAGGTGAAAAAACTATGGTTCAAGAAATTGAAGTTTCTAGCTTAAGGCTTCATGGTAACTAGTAGAGTTCTACCACTAGAGGACTCTGCCAGTTCTGATTCCCAAATCTGGGCAGACTTCTGAAAATAATATGAGTGCATAGACTCATAAGAAGAGAGGGAGAAAGAGAGAAAGAAAGGGAGAAAGAAAGGGAGAAAGAAAAAGAAAGAATGAAAGAAGAGAAGGGAAGGGGAAGGGAATCTGGCCCAGATATCTGGCCCTGGGGAAGTCACTTTATTTCTTGGAGTTTTGTTGCAGGTTGGCTCTCAGGAAGTAAATGCTGAGACTGAGTTTGAGGACTGAAAGTAATACTTACGAAAGGAAAAGGGAGAAAGCAAAAACCGGGCTGGCTTTTAGTCTTTTGGGGCACAGTTAGCAGACTGATGCAGACCGAAGTCTCCGTCAGCCCTGTGGGAGTTCTGGAGCAAAGATGGCCCATTAGCCCCTTGCATGTCCCAGAAATAAGTCATCACCATTTATCAACTGCATCAGATAGGCCCATTTTTTTTTTTTTATAATTTCAAGTGACTTTTACAAATAACATACAGAAGATTTAAAAGATAGCACAAAACGAATTTATTTAAAATGTTAATATAAACTAAAACATAGAAAACCCAAATGTTTATTCTATAATTTTGTGGTTTTGAAAGTATATATACCTAAAATGGGCAACATCCTTTGAATGCATGTCACACATGCCCCCTGGAACATACCGATTCTGTATTTATGGATTCCAGATTTCAAATGCATCTGTAATAGGTTGTAGCTCATCATCACTTTCAACTCTTGCACTAGCAGCAACAAAATGCAATAAGTTTGAGAACTTTGATAGCTCACAAGGTTTTTTAAGAGAGGAGCCACCTTCTTTGCTCCTCTCTTATAAAATATAAAATATAAAAGTGAAAATGCAAAACATTTTCACTTTTATATTTATATTTATAAACATCAATTGTATAATCAATATAATATTTTTATTTCTACATTACCTGTTTCCTCCCAATCAATCTTTGTATACACACCTGCCTTTATCACCTGTGCACTTACAAACGATACCTCATACATTTTAGTAACAAGCATCATAAAAAATGGAAGAATCCTGCCCACCTTCTTTCAGCAAAATGGAATGGCCCAGGAACTTGTGGCAAAATATTGTATGATGAAATTCTTTCTGTTGAATGAGTATAGATGATGTATTAATCTGTTCTCAAGCTAATAAAGACATACCAGAGACTGGGTAATTTATTTTAAAAAAGAGGTTTAATGGACTCACAGTTCCGCATGGCTGGGGAAGCCTCACAATCATGGTGGAAGGTGAAGGAGGAGAAAAGGCACATCTTAAGTGGAGGCAGACAAGGGAGAGTGTGCAGAGGAACTGCCCTTTATCAAACCCTCAGATCTTATGAGATTTATTCACTACCACAAGAACAGCAAGGGAAAAAACTGCCTTACAGTTTTTTCAGTCCTTACAAATAGTTAGAACTGCTTTAGAAAGACAGTCAAAAATTAAATTGGGTCCAGTGGCCCCTGATGATATATCAAGTGTTAGTGAAGCCTTGTGTTGGAAAAATGGCTAGGCTCTGTCCAAACCCATTAGTCAGACATTGGCTGGTGGCCACCCCAGGAAGAGGATGCCCTTGGCTACCACTGTCTTGCTGAGTCATTGGCCAGTGTATTGGTTCACTCTCACCCTGCTAATAAAGACATACCTGAGATTGGGTAATTTATAAAGGAAAGAGATTTAATTGACTCACAGTTCAGCATGGCTGGGGAGACCTCAGGAAACTTACAATCTTGGTGGAATGGGAAGCAAATAGGTCCTTCTTCACATGGCAGCAGCAAGAAGTGCTGAGCAAAAGGGGGGGAACCTCATATAAAACCATCAGATCTCATGAGAACTCATTCACCATCACAAGAACAGCATGAGGGTAACAGCCCCCATGATTAAATCACCTCCCACTAAGTCCCTCCTGTGACACGTGGGGATTATGGGAACTACAATTCAAGATGACATTTGGGTGGGGACACAGCCAAACCGTATCAGCCGGGGTCAGTTGCAAGAATAGGGATCAGGGAACCCTGCACGAATGAATAACCCTCGCAGCTGGCAGTGAGTCCTTTCTTGAAAGGAGATCTGAGCATATGTATGTCTGTCATCTCTGTGTCTGTCATAGCTTCTACTTAATTATTCATTCATTCACTCACTCAAAAACATATATGTTGAGCACCTACTACATGCAAGTCACTGTTCTTGGTACTGGGGATTCTTGGGTAAACAAAACAGAACCCCAAAAAGTGCTTAGAGCTTACATTCTAGTGTAGGCTGGGGAAGACAACGGACAAGATAAATAAATGAAAGATATGGTGGGTTACTGATAAATGTCAAAGAGAAAAAGTATGAAAGGGGAATGTTAAATATCAGGGAGATGTGAACTAGCAGAAGACTGAGGGCAGAATTTTAGATACATTCTCTTGGAAAGCCCTTACTATTCCAAAGTGGACTTGAGTAAAGACCTGAAGGAAATGAGGGAGCTAAACCCTGCAGGTGTCTGAGGGAAGAGCTTTCCAGGCAAAGCAAACACAAAGACCTTGAGACCTGGAGTGCTTGAGGAACTAGTGTTGAATGAGCGAGGAGGGCAAGAGAGGTAGGAGCTGATATGGGAGACACTGGAGGCCAGACAACACGTCGTATAGGGAGAACTTGGGCTTTTGTTCTGCGCAAGATGGGAAGCCTCTAGTAAGTTTTACAGAGTTGCATGGCTTTCAGGCGGGCTCACTCTGCTGTGTTGAAAGGAGCTTGGGGGCAAGGTCAAGAGCAGACAGGTAAGTTAGAAGGCTACTATAGCCAGGTGCAGTGGCTCATGCCTATAATCCCAGCACTTTGGGAGGCCAAGGCGGGCAGACCACCCAAGGCCAAGAGTTCAAGATCAGCCTCGTCAACATGGTGAAACCTCATCTCTACCAAAAATACAAAAATTAGCCGGGGATGGTGGTGCATGCCTGTAATCCCAGCTACTCGGGAGGCTGAGGCAGGAGAATCGCTTGAACCCAGGAGGCAGAGATTGCAGTGAGCCACGATCACGCCATGTACTCCAACGTGGGCAATAGAACCAGACTCCATCTAAAAAAGAAAAAAAGAAGAAGAAGAAGGCTACTATAGTACTCCTGACCAGAGACGAGGGCAACACCAAGTTTTTGGCCTAACCAGCTAGCGGATAGAGCTGTCATTAACCCAGATGGGGAAGACTGCAGAAGCTATTGAGTTGAAGAGGAGGGGACAAAATTTTAGGAGCTCATTATTGGACACGTTGAGTTTGAAATGTTGATTAAGTAACCCAAGCGTTAATGTCAAGTAGGTAGTTGCATTTGCCAATCTGGATTTCCAGGAGAAATCTGGACTGGTGATATACATGTGGGAGTTGTCAGCATGTGGATGATATTACACTCTACACATTGGAAAAGACCACCTAAAAACTGAAAATAGATGAGAGAGAGAGGGAGAGAAGACGTGCCTACCACACAGGGTTGCTGGGTCCCTCCATCAGTATATGCAGGAAAGCCCAAGACACACAAAGTGTAGGCGCTTGTTATCCACCTCAGTAAATTCAGTTTTCTATAGTATTCCATATAAAACATTGAAATCACCTTTTCACCTATGTAGCTGGCAGAGTTAAGTATTATAGGCTTACCTCTTCAGAGTAAAATAAAACATCATAGACATTCATAATTAATGAGGAAAGTGGGCTCTTATCTTCGAATTTTTTTAATGACAACTATGGCTACAAGATCAGAATGATGTTTTTAAAAATCCTTAGGGATAGGCCAAAACTAATGGACTTAAGTAAGAGGAACAATTCCTTTGACTGTTGAATCAGGAGGCTAAAAAGAAACATTATTATTGTGCAAAAAAGTCTTGCATAGAATAATCCAATGACACTTTACTAACAACCCCATCCTTATCAACAATGCGTGCTCTCCAAGCCAATCCTCATAAATTAGCAAAGTCAGGCTTTCTTTCTGCAAGAATAGTTACAACGCTCAATTTGTTCCCAAAAATTGTTAAGGGAATATGAAGCTACTCATCATTATTACTGGATTAAAAAAGAAAGAAATATTTCCTGACAAATCACTCCTGAGTATTTGAATTGTGACTAACACTGGAACCTGGTTTAATAATCTTCCCAGAATTACAAAGGAAGTAGGTATGAGTTTAAGGGACCTAAAGAAATGCGTGCTTTGCCAACTACAGAAGTCTAGGGAGGTGAAAAAATGATTGCCAGGAAATAATCGATTGTAGAGCACTAATGAATTCTAATGAAATAATAACAAATCTAATCTTATTCCATGTTTACCCAATTTTTCAAATATTAATTGGCCCAATAGGGAGAGGTTAACTCAAAATAAATTAACCCAGAATGGGTTGGAAACGTGAAACAAGGACAGAGCCAAATGAAATGAATGCCGTAAAAACTATGTACATAAAGACCAAAAGAGTCCAAATCAGTACACTTTTCACTTCCATCTCTCACACCTAGATAAGCTCAACGTTTGCAGGAGCATCACGTCTTGCTCTTCCCGTGTCTGCTCCTCCAGGGCTGGAGGCAGCAGCTTGGCCAGGCTGTCTGCTGGTGGAAGCAGCTTCAGCAGTAGAGGCAGATGTGGTCTGGGGGGCAGCACTGTCCGGGGCTTCCAAAGAGGAGCCGGCAGCTATGGCCCGAGTGGGGAGGCCTAGTAGTGGCTTTGGAGGTAGCTTTAGTGGGGGATTTGATAACTGCTCTGTAGGAGGTGGTTCTAGCTTCAGCAGGATCTCTGGATTCTGCGGGAGTTCTGTATTAGGTGGTGGTGCTAGTGGAGGCTTCTGCAGTATGGTGGTTGTATGGGAGGTGGTGGTGGCAACAGAAGGCTTTTCCCTGGAGGGGAAAAGCAAACCATGCAGAACCTCAGTGACAGCCTAGCCAGTTACCTAGACAATGTCAGAGCCCTGGGGGAGGCCAACACAAAACAAAGGAGTGGTGCGATAAATTTGGGCCTGGGTCTGGAGACAATGGATCCAGAAGAGATTGCAGTAAATACTATCCAATAATTGAAGATCCCAGTAACCAGGTGAGAAACTCAGTGACGGTACCTCTTTTGTACCTATTTATTAAATTTTAGGACAATATGAAATTGTTCTTTTATTTTTTGCTCAATTGTTCCATGCAGAATGTTTCAGATACATATTTGGTAAAAAGAGAGAGAAAAGAAACAAAAAATGTTCCATGATGTCACTCTAGATTTATTTAGCATGTAATTCACACTGGACATTAGTTACTAAAAAATTTTTCTGCAACTATATCTTGACAGTCAAAGGTAAATCAGTAATGACATGTTACTCATTAAAATGTTCATTAGTTTTACTGCATCTCCTAGATCACCGCAGCCACAATTAATAATGCCAGCATGACTTCCCCAATTGACAAAGCTGGACTTGCCGCAGATGACTTCAAAATGAAGTGAGTTTGTTTCAAAATATCAATTGTTACCATGATAAAAAATAAGACTTACGTTTTTACTTTTAACATAAAATGTATATAAAGGCAATTAGATCCAAGTATCAGATAAATATGTTAGTATAAAATATCTACACTGAAGGGAAAAAGGCCAATTTTAATGTGTATTTAATGACAAAAGATTCCAAAATTGAAATTTTAAAAAATGATTTCAGGCCAGGCATGGTAGCTCATGCCTGCAATCCCAGCACTTTGGGAGCCTGAGGAGGATGGATCACCTGAGGTCAGGAGGTCACCTGAGACCAGTCTGGTCAACATGGCGAAACCTCATCTCTACTAAAAATACAAAAAATTAGCCAGGCATGGTGGCAGGCACCTGTAATCCCAGCTACTTGGGAGGCTGAGGCAGGAGAATCACTTGAACCCAGGAGGTGGAGGTTGCAGTGAGCCGAGATCATGCCATTGCACTCCAGCCTGGGGGACAGAGCAAGACTCCTTTTCGAAATTAATTAATTAATTAAGAAATAAAAATGATTTCATAGTCTTTGTTTAAATATTTCAAAAGAATTTCAACTTGAGCTGGATGTCAGTAGGCAAGTCCTTTTTAAAATAAAGCTTCTCAAAGTAGTTAATCGAATTCATCTATCATATTCCAAAGATCTCCTAAGGTATGAAAATGAGCTCTGTCTATGCCAGTCGGTTGAAGCCTATGTAAATGGCCCGCAAAAGGTACTCAATGAGCTGAATGTGACCACATGAGACCTTAAAATACAGTCCAAAAGCCTAGCAGAAGACCTGCCTTATCTCAAGAACAACCCCAAGGAGGTCGGAGAAAGAAACCCATCAAGGGACTTCCCATCACCATTCAGCAAGGTCCCCAACCTCAAAGGATTTTTGCTACTATGACTTTTGCGTTTCCTCTCCGCCAAGAAAGGAGCACTTTGCAGAGACAGTTCAGTGGGGACGTGACTGTAGAAATGAACTCGGCCCCAGGGGCAGATCTAACCAAGTGGCTGAACTGCATGAGGCAATAGTAAGAGGAACTGGCTGAGCAAAACCTTAGGGAGGCCGAGGACTGGTTCAACAAGCAGGTAGCTCAACCCTAATCCTAACCCGAACGTTAACCTGGTAAAGTGAGAGAAGATAGAAAGCCAGGCAGAGTAATTGTAGCTTCTTTGATTTCACTGTACTTTGTTGATTTCATGCTTGCAAAGTGCACCCCTGCAGACACAGATCTCCACGGATGCTGAAGCAGTTAGCTTGGCCAAGAGTGAGATAATGGAGCTGAAACGAGTCCACCAGTCCCTGCACCATGAACTGCAGTCTGTCTTGGTCATGGTAGGTGGGAAAGGGACACTCAATTTTCTTCTATAGTTTTAAAAAAATTGTTTCGCAGACACTGAAGCATGCTGGCAAAACACTGGCTTTTGTAAACAGGAATAATAGTACCTATCTCATAAGGTTGTTATGAGAATTAAATGAGTCAATATTTATAAAATACTTTGAACGGTGCCTAATAGTGAGTAGGAAGTGCTATATAGTTACAGTAGCACTCTCTGATTAATATTTGCTATCATTACTGTTATTGGATATTAATTATCAAAGGTAAATCTCTATTAAGTGGTTCATTTGGAGACACCCTCACCATACAAAATATATGTTTCAGAATTCATATGTTGAATACCGAGGAGTTACTCTGACAATGCTTCAATTTTCATGTGCATTTGTAGCAAAGCTCCCTAGAAGGAACCCTGGCTGACACAGAAGCTGGCTACGTGGCTCAGCTGTCAGAAATTAAGATGCATATCAGCGTCCTGGAGAAGCAGATCTGCCAGATCCAGGGCGAGACTGAATACCAGAACACAGAGTATGCACAACTGTTGGACATCAAGACACGCCTGGAGGTGGAGATCGAGACCTACCACCGCTTGCTGGGTGGAGAGGGAGGGTGAGTCACCGATACCTTGATTTTGTTGTTAAAATCACTTTCTTAAAAATGAAGAAATTTGATTCAGAGACTGCAATTTACAGTCTTAGCAAGTTTCAAATCAAGTACAATCTGAAAAGCTAGTAGAAAAAAGAAAAGAAAAAAAACACAACTGTCCATGGTATCACTCTAGACTTATTTAGAATGTAATTCACACTGGGTGTTAGCTCCTTTACAATTTTTCTGCAACTATATCTTGATAATTAAATGCAAATAATAAATTACATGTTATTCTTTAAAGTGTTCATTAGTTTTTTTGTATCTCCTAGATAACTGCAGTCATTTCTGAGACAGGGTCTCACTCTGTTGCCCATGCTAGAGTGCAGTGGTGTGATTACAGCTCACTGCAGCTTCGACCTCCCAGGCCCAAATGATCCTCCCACATCAGCCTCCTGAGTATGGGGACTACAAACATGAACCACCACGCCTGGCTAATTTTTTTTTTTTTTTTTTTTTTTGAGACGGAGTCTCGCTCTGTCACCAGGCTGGAGTGCAGTGGCGCAATCTCGGCTAACTACAACCTCTGCCTCCCATGTTCAAGTGATTCTCCTGCCTTAGCCTCCCAAGTAGCTGGGACTACAGGCACCTGCCACCATGTCTGGCTAATTTTTGTATTTTTAGTAGAGACGGAGTTTCACCATGTTGGCCAGGATGGTCTCAATCTCTTGACCTCATGATCCACCCACTTCGGCCTCCCAAAGTGCCGGGATTGCAGGCATGAGCCACCGTGTCTGGTCTAATTTTTTCTACTTTTGGTAGAGACATAGTCTTACTATGTTGCCCAGGCTGTTCTCAAACTCCCGGTCTCACTTAATCCTCCTGCCTCAGCCTCCCAAAGTGCTTGGATTGCAGATATGAGCCATTCACCCAGCATGCTATTAATAATGCCCAGCTGGCATTGTTAATAATGCCAGCATTCACATACAACTTTTGTGTGGGCACATGTTTTCATTTCTACTGGGTATATACCTTAGAGTGGAATGGTTGGGTCATATGTCAGCCCTGTATTTAACCTTTGAGGAACTGCCAGACTATTTTCCATAGTGGCTCCACTATTTTGCATTCCTACCAGCAGTGTAGGAGGGTTCCAATTTCTTCACATCCTCACCAACACTCATTCCACTTAGAAAGAAAATATGTCTGCTTCTTTAGAGTTTTTGGCCAACCATTTCTTTTATTTGTCAATAGTTCCAAGGCCAGAGAAGCTGCACCTAAAGGCTCATTCTCTGTGGACTCCAGAGGAAGAATCAGCACAGCTCAATCAAGGGGAAGAGTCGCTTCTTAAAGTAATACTTCCTGCTTACTTAGTGAGCATCCATCATGAATAAAGTGTGCTTTCCTTACCCCCAAAAATCTGGGCTACAATAATTCACTTTAAAGCGTGACTTGTGAACCAACCTTTACATTTCCAGTTCTAAAACTCTCCCTGTTTCTCTTTTAGATTCACATAAAAGCAGAGGAACCAGGCTGGTGATGGATAATGACCAACTAATTTCATCTCAAGTCAACAATGTTTCTGATGTAAAATTCAAGAGTAAGATGCAGGCAGCTGAGTCCTGTCCCCAGGATGTAAATGATGACACCTAACAAAGGCGTGGTGAAGCACTGCAACAAACATATGGCCACAGAGCTGCAGCTACTCCTGTAATTGTTTTTCAGATCCTTTTGTCTTATTGGTTTGGTTTTGTCTTTAAATTGCAAAATGTGTTTTCCTTCTTAATCATTCTGTGTCAATAAACTTTCTGCCTGTTGCAAATCAACTACATGAATCTTTGTTCTTTTGTTTCACACTGACTTGTCTTATAACAGCTTTATTGAGATATAATTCCTATACCATAAAATTCACCCCCCTTTTTTTTTTTTTGAGATGGAGTCTCACTGTGTCGCCCAGACTAGAGTGTAGTGGCACAATCTTGGTTCACTGCAACCTCCACCTCCTAGGTTCAAGCTATTCTCCTGCCTCAGTCTCCTAAAAAGCTGGGATTACAGGAGCACACCACCACGCCTGGCTAATTTTTTTTTTGTATTGTTAGAACAGACGGGATTTCGCCATGTTGGCCTGGCTGGTCTCGAACTCCTGACCTCAAGTGATCCACCTGCCTTGGCCTCCCAAAGTGCTGAGATTACAGGCGTAAGCCACCACACCCAGGCCCACTCACACATTTAAAGTGCACAATTCAGTGGTTTGCAGCACAGTCACTGATGGTACAATTATCACCTCAATCAACTTTAGAACATTTTTATCACCTCAAAAAGAAATCCCATATCCATGAGCAGTCATTCCTCATTTTCCCCCAACAAACCCCCACCCCCAGCCTTAGGCAACCAGTAATGCATCTTGTCTCCTATATATTTACCTATTGTAGACTCTTCACATAAATGGAATCATATGACATGATACGTGGTCTTTGTGTTTGGCTTCTTTCACTTAGCAAGATGTCTTCAACATTCACCCATATTGTAGCATGTATCTGTACTTCATTCTTTTTCATTGCTGAATAATGTTCCAGTGTATGGATATACCATATTTTATTTATCCATTCATCGGATGATGAGCATTTAGGTTATTTATGATATTTGGCTATTATGAATAATGCTACTATGAACATTCACACACAAATTTTTGTGTAGACATATGTTTTCATTTCTACCAGTACTATACCTTAGAGTGGAATGTTTGGGTCATATCTTAGCCCTGTGTTTAACTTTTGAGGAACCACCCGACTATTTTCCAGAGTGGCTGCACTATTTTACATTTCTATCAGCAGTGTAGGAGGGTTCCAATTTCTTCACATCCTCACCAACACTTGTTAATTATTTTTTAAATTATAGCAATCCTAGGGGATATTAAGTGGTATCTCACTGTAGTTTCACACTGACTCTTGAAATCCATTATTTCATGTAGTCCAAAACCATTCCAAAAAAATTATGAAATACCTGATAGAGTTGCAGTTTTCCAGCTTTCTTGTGTCAAAAATACACACATATTAAGATGGTGCCCGGCCTTAAAAAACCTACCGTCTACCTGTAAAGACAATGCTAATACAAACGAAAATGAAGACTTCATGTGTTTTCAAAAAGAGGAATCAGGGCTGGGTGCAGTGGCTCACACCTGAAATCTCAACACTTTGAAAGGCCAAGGTGGGAAGATCACTTGAGCCCAGAAGTTTGAGACCTGCTTGGGCAAATTAGCCAGGCACTGGGCATAGTGGTGCATGCCTGTGATTCCAGCTACTTGGGAAGCTGAGGTGGGAAAATTGCTTGAACCTGGGAGGTCGAGGCTGCAGTGAGCTGAGATGGCACCACGGCACGCCAGCCTGGGCAACAGAGTGAGACCCTGTCTCAAAAAAATAAAAATAAAAAAAATGCAAGAGGGATGAGGAATGACTTGAGCTTTCAGATAGCAAAACATTCATGAAGTGTGGATACTCCCCAACGCAGATGCATCCAGCTCCAGCTACTGGCGTATGGGCTGCTAACAGCTACTTTCACAGGGTTCTGCTTTCCCCAGGATTATGCCCCTTCAGGAGAGTGTCCGTGGGACAGTAACTGGCTTATAAGGGATATAAAGTTCTGGCCCCCCTGTCTCAAATTAGAACAACTCTGAAGGACCAGCCCCATCCACAGCCCCCCAAAGGATCAGCAAAAGCCTTCATTAAAACAGCATTGCATTGGCCTCTCTCTATGCCCATTCCTGTCATCCCCATCTGCTGACAGGTTTATGTTACAAAAGAACTCCCTAACAAACTTCTGCACACATCTCTCCATCTCAGAGTCTGTTTCCAGGAAACACAAGTTAAAATATATATATATATATTATTTATAGCGATTAGAACAATGTGCCACTGACACAGGCATGAACACCCCAGAAAAAGGCTCATCTGTATATAAGAATGACATTTTCAAATCAGTTGTGGACAAGTAGATTATTCAAAAAAGGCTGCTGAAATAACTAGCTAACTAAGGGATGGAAGCCAGGATGGGGATGAGGCTAAGGAGGGTGTTGAATAGTTATATCACACACACCAAAATAAATTCTACAGACATTGCAGAAATAAAAGAAAATAAACTGTTACAGACTTTAAATTTTTTTAATTATGTATTCGGGGAAGGATGATGGCTTGTTTCATCAAAAACAAAAACATTGTGAAGGGAAAGGAGGACAGATTTATATCAAGAAAATAATGTGAAATAAGAAGCAAAATAAAAAATAAATTTAGTGAAGTATGGTGAAAATCTGCTCCAACACCAAGGAAGGCCCATGCAGCCAGATCACAGTCCAGATGTGGACTGCACGATTTAAATCACTAAGCCCTAGCTGCAGTTTGGCACCACCTGCTGTCTGCTGTCTTATCTGTCTAAAATCAAGAGGATTTGGGGATTTGCAAATTTCCAAGAAAGCAGCAGTTCCCGGAATGGGCAGCCTGTTCAGTTGCCCTGACTCATCCTCAGCCTCCCCACTCCCCATCTTCTCCCTAGCCACCCCATCCGCCTGCCCACCTGCCATATATCCCCCCCAACACTCTAGAGATAAGAACTTTAGTCTACCCTCTTTGGGGCTGCATGTAGAATGGAAGCCAACAGCCAATCACTTTAAGTCTAGATTTTCAGCAATGCCACATGGTACCCAGGGTTTTCACTGCACTTGTCATATACAGCCATCCAAGAGCTGACGTCCCCAATATATAAACTCAGGAACAGAGACAATCCTATCAGTAAGAAATGGATACATGATACACACAAGAAATTCATAAAATATGAATCGCCAACAAACATTAAAAAGTGATGATGTCCAACATCTCTTGTAATCAAAGAAAGGCAAACTAAAATAATGAGACGCCATGTTCAGCATCAAAACAGGTCCAATTTGTTTAATAACAATAAATACCTATTTTAGCAAGAGTGTAGGGAAAAGTCACTAATACCTTGCTGGATGGAGTGTAAACTAGCAAAACCTTTAAGAAAACAATTCAGCAACAGGTATCAAAGGCCTTTTTAAGAAAAGAGCATATCCTTAGAGCCAGCAGTTTCATTTCTAGGAATTTATTCTTACATTATTAATATATGTATACTCCTCTCAGCTGTTTATCATAGTGAAATGTTAGCTATAATAAAATATTCAACAATGAAGAATCAATAGGCTAAGTTATGAAACACCCATCAAAGTCCATCAATGGACTGTCACACAGCCATTAAGAATGTTCAAGTTCATGTATTGACCTAAAAAGATGTCAATTGTCTATTGAGAAATAAAAACCAGAGTTTTAAGACAATATGTACAGTATGATCCACTTTTATAAGAACATAATTACATGTATATTAACACTGCATGTGTTAGTCTCTTCTCACACTGCTATAAAGAAATATCCGAGACTGGCTAATTTATAAACGAAAACGGTTTAATTGGCTTACGGTTCTGCAGGCTGTGCAGGAAGCATAGCAGCTTCTGCTTCTGGAGAATCCTCAGAAAACTTACAGTCATGGCAGAAGGTGGAGGGGAAGCTGGTATGTCTCACATGACCAGAATGGGAGGGAGAAGGGCAGGGAGGTGCCACACACCTTTAAACAACCACATTTCACAAGAACTCACGATCACAGTAACAGCATCTGGGGGAGGGATGGTGTTAAACTGTGAGAAACTGCCCCCCATGCAATGACCCAATCACCTTCTACCAGGCCCCACCTTCAGCATCAGGGATTACATTTCACCATGAGATTTGGATAGGAACACAGGCCCAAACCATATCACTGTACTTACTTTTTTTTTTTTTTTTTTTGAGACGGAGTCTCACTCTGTCGCCCAGGCTGGAGTGCAGTGGCCGGATCTCAGGTCACTGCAAGCTCCACCTCCCGGGTTTATGCCATTCTCCGGCCTCAGCCTCCCGAGTAGCTGGGACTACAGGCGCCCGCCACCTCGCCCGGCTAGTTTTTTGTATTTTTTAGTAGAGACGGGCTTTCACCGGGTTAGCCAGGATGGTCTCGATCTCCTGACCT
>NC_045449.1:49570712-49601018 GCF_002776525.5 Piliocolobus tephrosceles | reverse complement strand
GATCTCCTGACCTTGTGATCCTCCCGTCTTGGCCTCCCAAAGTGCTGGGATTACAGGCTTGAGCCACTGCGCCCAGCCTGTTTTTTTTTTTTTAAAAAAAAAGCAAAACCAATATACATCCAAATGTTAACAGTGACTATTTTGGGATAGTGAAATTATGAGTGATCTTTATTTCCTGCTGTTTGTTTACATACATTTTCTCATTTTTCTGAAATAAACTGTAGAACTTGTAAAATTTTAAAATCTTTAAAGATAAACCATCTGTATGTTTAAATTTTTTTAAATGAATACTCTCTGTTTTGTTTGGTTTGGTTTTGTTTTGTTTGAGATGGTGTCTCACTCTGTCGCCCAGGCTGGAGTGCAGTGGCAAGATCTCAGCTCACTGCAACCTCCACCTCCCCAGTTCAAGCGATTCCCCTGCCTCAGCCTCCTGAATAGCTGGGACTACAGGCACATGACACCACACCAGGCTAATTTTGTGTATTTTCAGTAGAAACAGGGTTTCACCATGTTAGCCAGGATGGTCTCGATCTCCTGACCTCATGATCCACCCACCTTGGCCTCCCAAAGTGCTGGGATCACAGGCATGAGCCACTGCGCCCAGCCTCTCCTTTTTTATTGTCAAAGAAAAATACAAGAAGGACCAAGTGATAAGTAATGTGGTAGAAACTGTAAGAATAATAAGAAAAAAAAATTATGCGGGGAGAAGGAGAAACTGGTAAATTAAGGGTTGGAGTGTTCCAGAAGAGTGTTCCAGAAGAGATAGCCCTTGAAAAGTGGTAAAATTTGGATACATAAAAAGAACAGAATAAGGTGTGATTTGAGGCCTTGCTCCAAGATCAGTCACATCAAAAGTACTTCTAGAAACATCCAGTCACCTCCAATGAATGGGTCACAAGTTTGTACCTAAAGATCATCCATTAGTCCTCATTAGAAATATGTGCTTGTGTCCACTCTACACACAGAAAGGTAATGGTAGGTCCTGGACTTGCTGTTGAATGCCACTGTGGGAAGGACATGGGCTTACCTGGCACCCTTCAACCAAGGTTTCCTGGGCACCTGGTTTCTCTGTCTCCCTCCAGGGTACAGGCACCAAAAGAGAAGCACAATTGCTTGCTGGGACCTTCTTCTCACTCCATCTAGTCAGCCTCCACATCACAACTGAGTCCTGTTCCTTTTCTCCCTTTCTGGAAAGATCTGGCTTCATAGACAGTATTCCTACTGGCTTTTCTCCACGTTCTGGTAACAATATGGATGGCCCCTGTGTCCTAATCCCACAGCGTCTTATGCCCAGCTCAAATCTGCAGACTCTGATCAGCTCTGCCCAATCCCAGTCACAGCTTTGCCATGGCTTCTCCAGGGCCCTCTCCTCCTAGGGTAAGCCCTGTGCCCCTTCTCTCCCAGCATGCCCCAGGGCCACTGCAGGTAGGCTGAGCACCCCAGCCTGTCCCTGTCACTGTGCCTGGGGTGAGTCTTGCCAGGACTGGTCTGATGAGCACAGAGATCACCCACTGGGTAATAATTTGACTAACTACCAGAAAGGTCTCCAAGAGTGCTGCCATTGCCTTATATGTGGTATTCTCTTATAATTATTTTAATCTGTTCTATACCCAGTTATGTCTCTTTCCCACTTCCAACCTTGTGTGTTTTGGACCTCTCTCTCTTTTCCTAATCAGGCTCATGAAGAGGTTGTCTATTTAATTGATCTCTAAAAGTATCAGCTTTTCAACGTATTTATGTATTTTTTTCTTTTCTGTTTGAATAATTTCAGCCTTTATTTTTACTAATTTATTTTTATACTTTTTAGTTTATCTTGCTGTTCTTTAAAAGAAATTTTTATACTAAATCTCTTCATCTGTGGTCTTTCTTTTTTAACAATGCAGCCATTAGAGGCTATAAATTTTCTTTATTGTTCAAAGTTAGCTATATCCCAAAAGACCAGGTATGAAGTGCTTTTCTTTTTACTTTCTTTTTTTTTTTTTTTTAGAGATGGGGTCTCGCTCTGTCACCCAGAGTGGAGTGCAGTGGCACAATCATAGCTCACTGCAGCCTCAAATTCGTAGGCTCAAGCGATCCTCCTGCCTTGGCCTCCCAAAGGACTGGGATTACAGGCATGAGCCACCATGCCTGGACTTTTTCACTACTTTCTGGTTTGTCACATTTGGTCCAACAGTCATAAAAGGCTTCTTTTT
Organism: Piliocolobus tephrosceles; assembly: GCF_002776525.5. Classification (NCBI taxonomy): domain Eukaryota; kingdom Metazoa; phylum Chordata; class Mammalia; order Primates; family Cercopithecidae; genus Piliocolobus; species Piliocolobus tephrosceles. The sequence goes on along the minus strand of NC_045449.1, from coordinate 49,598,826 downwards.
TTCCTGTGATACCCAAGTGGGCATCCTAACTTTCAATTCAATTCTGACACTATCTGGAATTAGTGTTAGACTCAGCAAATTGAAAAGCTCTGTCTCACAGGACTGCCCTCACTGTAGATGCTAGTCACAAGTATCAGGTCTCCAGGTGATGTGGTTTGGATCTGTGTCCCCACCAAATATCATGTTGAAATGTAATCCCCAATGCTGGAAGTGGGGCCTGGTGGGAGGTGATTGAATCATGGGGGCCACTTCTCATGGTTTAACACCATCCCCACCTTGGTACTGTGTGATACTGAATGAGTTTTTGTGAGATCTGGTTGTTTAGAAGTGTGTGGAATCTCCCCACTCTCTCTCTTGCTCCTCCTCCAGCCATATAAGACATGTCTGCTTCTCCTTTGCCTTCTGCCATCATTTTAAGTTTCCTGAGGCCTCCCCAGAAGCAAGGCAGATGCCAGCATCATGCTTCCTGTATGCCCTACAGAACTGTGAGCCAATTTATAGATTACCCAGTTTCAAGTATTTATTTATTTATTTATTTATTTATAGCAGTGCAAGAACAGACTTGTACACCAGGTTACCCACACGTCTAATTTGTTACAAAGTTTGGGGTTTCCACAATCTTCCCCACTTCAGTTTGGATAATTTCTAGAATGGCTCACGGGACTCAGGAAAACATATTGCCTACTATTACCAGTTTATTATAAAGGATCCAACTCAAGAACACTTAAATGGAAAGGACAAATAGGGCAGGATATGAGGGAACAGGCACAGAACTTCCATGCCCTCTCTGCACATGCCATACTCCCAGTACCTCCACATGTTCATCAACCCAGAAGCTTTCGAAGCCCCATTATTTAAGGCAGTAGTCCCCAACCTTTTTGGCACCAGGCTCTGGTTTTGTGGAAAACAATTTTTCCATAGACCAGGTCGGTGGAATGGTTTTGGGACGATTCAAGCACATTACATTTATTACATATTTTATTTCTATTATTATTATTACATTGTAATATAAAATGAAATAATTATACAACTCACCATAACGTAGAATCAGTGGGAGCCCTGAGTTTGTTTTCCTGAAACTAGACAGTCCCATCTGGGGGTGATGGGAGACAGTGACAGATCATCAGGCATTTAGATTCTCATAAGGAGCCCACAACCTAGATCCCTCGCACGCGCGGTTCACAACAGGGTTCATGCTCCTATAAGAATCTAATGCCACTGCTGATCTGACAGGAGGTGGAGCTCAGGTGGAAATACTTGTGCAGCCTCCACTCACCTCTGGCTGTGTGGCCCGGTTCCTTCATACAATTCCCAGGGATTTGGGACCCCTGACTTAAGGGTTATGTAGGTTTCATGACATAGACATGAGTCTGGCTATTTGTGATTAACTCAATACCCAGCCCCTCTCCCCTCCCCAAAGGTTAGGAGATGCGGCTGAAAGTTCTAAGCTTCTAATCAAGCTTCGGTCCTCTGGAGACCAGTATTCATCCTGAAGCCATTGAGAGGCCCCTAGCCACAAGCCATCTCATCAGTATTCAAAAGACACTCTCATCATTAATATATATTTCCCTTTATACCACAGTTATCTAAGAGAATGTATCAGCTCACAAAGATTTTTCTGGTTGTCTTTTTTATTGTTTAGTTCTAATTGTAACTCTGATCAAGAACATTGTCTTGAAAGAATTTCTAGGCGAGTATCCATTTCCTCAGTTGGGTGCCTTTATGAGAGCTTTCCTTGGAGTAGACACATAGAGGCCAGTTAAGGAGATCTCTAAGCACAATTTCCACTTTACCCAGTTCTCAAGTATAAGCAGTGAACTTTTGCAGTTAATGCTGTAGTAAAGAAAATCCCTCCTGGCTGGTGCAGTGGCTCACGCCTGTAATCCCAGCAATTTGGGAGGCCGAGGCAGGCGGATCACCTGAAGTCAGGAGTTTCAGACCAGCCTGACCAACATGGAGAAACCCTGTCTCTAATAAAATACAAAATTAGCCGGGCGTGGTGGTACATGCCTGTAGTCCCAGCTACTCAGGAGGCTGAGACAGAATTACTTGAACCCAGGAGGCAGAGGTTATAGTGAGCCAAGATCACGCCATTGTACTCCAGCCTGGGCAACAAGAGCGAAACTCTGTCTCAAAAAAAGAAAAAAAAAATGGAAAAGAAGAGAAAAAAGAAAATCCCTCCTAATTACAATATAAAACACTTTCTAAATCAGAGAAGTAATACATTTAATTACTGGATTGCTAAAAATTAGAGCTGGAAGGGAACCTGAAAAGTGGATAGACCAATATAATAATTTTACAGATGAGGACACGGTAGCTTGGTCGAGAGACATCAACTGTTCTCAAATGTTGTGTTATAGTTCTGGTGGACAGAGGACAAGCGACATGAGACTGATGAAGCTTTCTTCTGAGCATATCATATAAAATACCATCATATAAAATATGATCTTATATAAAATACCGTGCCATTCTTTTGCTATGAAGCTACTATTTAAGCCCTGGATTCCTTGACGAAAGATTTGCAGCTTCTCTGATATCAGAGGGCAGCAGGAGGTTGAGGGGTCAAGCTCGAAGAGACAGAGCAGGAAGGCCCAGTGTATGGACTTAGCATTGGCAAGAGGCACAGGGGCTGGGCCCTACTGCTCAAGTTATGATCTGGGTTGTTCATGCTTTTGGATTCTCTGAAGAGATGACTACTGTCTGTCTGGTATGAAGAAAGGCACAGAAGGACTTTATAAGCAGAGTCAATCCTTGAAAACTGTGCTTACTTCAAACTGTCTTGACTGTGGCCCCTGGAGGACAAAGCATCCCAATCCCCGCAAAGTCGCTCACCCATTATCTTAACTCTCCATAAACTCACAGAATGATCTTCAGGAAACGTAGAGAATTGAGTTATTTAGAGATTTGAAAGCACTCACATACAAGAACAAAGCCAGGTGATTTTTCTCCCAGAAGAAAATTTGGCAAAGTGGCATGACCAAGCAGATGCTTCCTGGTAGAGAAGAGAAAGCCTTCAAATAGACACATTTAAGTGAAACCAGGAAGAGAAAGAATGGACGAGGGTGATGGGGAAGGAGAGAAAGTGGTGCAGGAAGAGAAACAGCCACAGAATTGGTGGATTTCTGGGGTGTGACAATGGCACACCCAATCCATCCATGGGTGGTGCTAGATCTACTGGAGTGAGTTCTTGGTCATGTTATTATTGCAAAACCTTTTTTCTTTTCCAAGTAGTTGAGCCTGGCGGTGCCTACAGCAAGCACCAGCTGGAAGCTGGCCCAAACAATGATTCCCTACAGCAAGGTCCCCAGTTGACTCTTGTCTGACCTTTCCGCCCTCTTCCCAAACAACATTTCCTCTTACTGCCAAGCCCCGCTCTCCACCACCACACGCTGAGAATCACTAACCCAGAAGTGGAGCATAAAGATTCAGAAAACAGGCCGGGTGCGGTGGCTCAAGCCTGTAATCCCAGCACTTTGGGAGGCCGAGACGGGCAGATCACGAGGTCAGGAGATCGAGACCATCCTGGCTAACACAGTGAAACCCCGTCTCTACTAAAAAATACAAAAAACTAGCCGGGCGTGGTGGCGGGCACCTGTAGTCCCAGCTACTCGGGAGGCTGAGGCAGGAGAATGGTGTAAACCCTGGAAGCGGAGCTTGCAGTGAGCCGACATAGCGCCACTGCACTCCAACCTGGGCGACAGAGCAAGACTCCGTCTCAAAAAAAAAAAAAGATTCAGAAAACAAAACACAACACATAGTAAAGAACTAAAGTAATCAGCGACCCAAGTTGTTCATGAAGACAATCAGGCCATGTTAGTTCTTATTAATTCAAGGAATATTTACTGTCTATCTACTATCTGTCATTGCAAAGGCATTGCAAAGAGACTGTTCACACATTAAATCTATACTTTCCAATGTGTGCAAAATAAAGAAAATCGGTGTATTAAAGAGATATCTGCACTCCCATGCTTATTACAGCACTATTCACAATAGCCAAGATTTAGAAGCAACCTAAGTATCCGTCAACAGTAGAATGGATAAAGAAAAAGTGGCACAGTCGAGGCGCGATGGCTCACGCCTGTAATCCCAGCACTTTGGGAGGCCGAGGAGGCGGATCATGAGGTCAGCAGTTCAAGATCAGCCTGGCCAATGTGGTGAAACCCCGTCTCTACTAAAAATATAAAAATTAGCTTGGCGTGATGGTGGGTGCCTGTAATCCCAGCTACTCAGGAAGCTGAGGCAGGAGCTGAGGCAGCTTGAACACAGGAGGTGGAGGTTGCAGTGGGCTGAGATCGCACTATTGCTCTCAAGTCTGGGCGACAAGAGTGAAACCTGTCTAAAAAAAAAAAAAAGTGGCACATATACACAGTGGCGTACTATTCAGGCATGAAAAGAATGAGATCCTGTCATTTGCAACAACATAGATGAAACCAGAGGTCATTATGTTAAGTGAAATAAGCCAAGCACAGAAAGACAAACTGTGTATTCTCACTTACTTGTGGGAGTTAAAAATTAAAACAATTGAACTCATGAAGATAGAGAGTAGAATGATGATTATCAGACACTGGGAAGGGAAATGGGGGAGGAAGGGGAAAGTGAGGACGCTTGATGGGTACAAAAAATAGTTAGAAAAAATGAATAAGACCTAATATCTCATAGCATAACAGAGTGACTATAGTCAATAATAATTTACTTGTATAATTTATAATAACTAAAAAATAGTATAATTGGAATGTTTGTAACACAAAGGATAAGTGCTTGAGGTGATGGGTACCCCATTTACCCTGATGGGATATGTACACCTATATCAAAATATCTCATGTACCCCATAAATCTATATACCTACTATGCACCCACAAAAGTTAGAAGTTAAAATTTTTTTAAATATATACTTTCCCTTCTTTTTTCCTGTCTGCCACAGAAAGTTTTGTCAACATTCAACAAATACTCTAAACCCAGCAACTTCCCTTAACTACTCTGATCTGATGCTTCTACCTGAAAAACACACAACAGAATATTTTCTCGAATGAACAGAAGATAGAATCCCCAAGTTCTCTTCTCAGGTCTGTAAAGATCCATCAGGAGCCATAGGCCATGCATTTCAGTATTTGGTTTTCCTGCTAGTCTAAAAGCCTGCAATATATTAATCTGAAAAATATTTAAATACTAGTAATCTATCCCACACACACACACACACACAAACAAATTGATGGTTATTATCTGCAAATCATTCTGCACTTATTACTGAAATCATATTCTATAAGGAAATATAGCTTTTATATGATTCTTTACAGGTAAAAATAAACTTCTAATCACAAACTATTCAAAATTTGAACTGGGAGCCCAGACACACCTAAGATTCAATCTCTCTCTCTCTCTTTTTTCTTTTTTTTTTTTTTTTTTTAAGATGGAGTCTCGCACTGTTGCCCGGGCTGTAGTGCAGTGGCCCAGTCATGGCTCACTGCAACCTCCATCCACTGGGTTCAAGCAATTCTGCTTCAGCCTCCCAAGGAACTGGGATTTAAACGTGCTCTCAGCCAAATGCAAGTCTTTATGAAAATGGAAAGATTACATTTCACAGTTTTGAAAGGGAGAAAAACTCTGTGACTGCTCCTCCCATTGCCAGTATTTGCATACCATTTAATCATTAGGGTTTACGTTTCTTTGGTTTCATAGCTTTAGGGATGGGCGAGGCAGGATGACCAACACATTATGTGTGGTGCATTTTTTAGCTACTTTAGAAGGGCGTTATAAAAATTACTCCCAGCTTAACAATTTAAAAGTTTGTACACTTTGTACCCCTTGGAGACATGTCACCCTAAATATGAAGAAGAGTAACATTACACTCCTGCGAAAACAGTACAGGTAGAGCACAAAAGCCACATAAGAGCTACATGGTAAAGGGAATCATCACTTATTTAATCATGTGTCCCAATCAAATACAATTTAAGGAAGAATTAAAAGGAGAACATTGTTTAACAAATGATTGAATATAAAGGTTAAGGTATGCACATAGTTTAACAGAGACTGGCAAAATAAGGAAGAAATTCTTAAATAAACAAAAGTCAGCTACTTAAGTTTAAAGCTAAGGAGGATACAAAATATTTCTGGAAGCATCTGTTTTTTAAGACTTTTTTAAAATGGTGGTAAAATACATATAACATAAACATCATCTTAATCATTTATAAGTTTACAGTTCAGTAGTCTTAAATGCACTGACATTGTTGTGCGGCCAATGTCCCAAACTCTTTTCATATTGCAAAACTAAATTCTATGCCCAGTAAGCAACAACTGTCTGTCCCCAACCCTTCAACCACTGGCAACTCCCATTCTACTTTCTGTCTCTATGAATTTGACTACTCCAGGCACCTCATAGTACTGGAATTATACAGTATCTGTCTTTCAAAAAGACACTGTTAAACCAGTGAAGTGACTAGAAGACATGAATGGAAACAGTCTAAAGTACAAAGAGACAAAAAACCATGAAGCACAAAGGGAACTCAGGAGGGTTCAGAATCTGTAAAATCACTCCAGTTGTAACACTAGTTATCAGAAGTAGATACAAATCCTCTTTTACCTTTAAAACGAAGGCAGGAAGTATCAGCATCATCTCTTCATTTCTTGAAATGTGACTCAAAAAGGAGGTTGCTCTCTTTTTATCAGACTAGAATTTAATCAGAAAGAAAAGCATATTTAAATGATCTACCTAAAAACTTTTCAATTTTTCTTAGACGTTAGCTACTTGAATAAACATGTTGCTGAGATCTAATAATACTTACCTGGAAAACTATTATTTATGTTTTTCTTATGAACTATATAAAAACATAATTTTTACAAATTATATGCTTTTTGTATGTTGTACAAAATACAAAAAAAAAGAAAGCAATAACTTAAAATCACAAACTTCAACAACCTTAAAAAACATGCTGATTGAAATAATCAGAGATGGATGCTTAATCAAATCTGAAATTATTGCTGATGTGAAAGCTAATTTCAACTTTTGAGAACAATAAGAATAAAAAAGTTACGTGACTGATGGGACATTTTTATTCTCATCGTATTATTTCAATTACATTTGTTAACCTGGAGATATTCTCTGCAAATGTGAAATCATGAAGCAAATTTAATAGAACTGCAGTTCCAGAGAAAAGTTACCAGTCATCAAAACCTCTGTAAGATTAAAACTGTAATTCTGAAAATTTTTTTGTTTTGCTCCAGCTTATTCTTTTTTTTATGGGTATAGTAAATGCCCCCGGGCTCTGACTTAACTTCTGAGAAGTGTTCGAGAAAAAGAAATTATCCAATTACGGATTACCAAAACTGTAACAAGGATTAAGAAGTGACAGAGAAAAGGAACACCCTCAAAGTGTGTATATAAAGGCCAAAAAGGCAGCCTTGAATACATCGTTCGTCATCACCTCTCCTATTCGCCTGGACAAGCTCACGTTTGCAGGAACACGATGCCTCGCTCGACTCGTGTCTCCTCCTCCAGGGCTGGCGGCAGCAGCTCAGCCAGGGTGTCTGCTGGTGGAAGCAGCTTCAGCGGCGGAAGCGGATGTGGTCTTGGGGGCAACTCGGCCCGAGGCTTCCGAGGAGGAGCCGGCAGCTGTGGCCTGAGTGGGGGGTCTAGCAGTGCTTTTGGGGGCAGCTTTGGAGGGGGCTTTGGTAGCTGCTCAGTAGGGGGTGGTTTTGGGGGAGCTTCAGGCTCTGGGGCAGGATTTGGTGGGGGTTCTAGCTGTGGCGGGGTCTCTGGATTTGGCAGGGGTTCTGGATTCTGTGGGAGTTCTGGATTCAGCAGCGGAGGCTTCTACAGCTATGGTGGTGGTATGGGAGGTGGTGTTGGCAATGGGGGGCTTTTCTCTGGAGGGGAAAAGCAAACCATGCAGAACCTCAATGACCGCTTGGCCAATTACCTAGACAAAGTCAGAGCCCTGGAGGAGGCTAACACTGATCTGGAGAACAAAATCAAGGAGTGGTATGACAAATACGGGCCTGGGTCTGGAGATGGTGGATCTGGAAGAGATTATAGCAAATACTATTCAATAATTGAAGAGCTCAGAAACCAGGTGAGATTCTATCTGTGCCTGAGTTTCTATTATTTGTGGATCTTTCACTTCGTTTGGGATCATGTACTATAATGAAAACTTTAAGTTAAGAAATTATTTGAAAACATATTTGCTTGTTACATATGCAAAGTAGGACCTGATGTGTCTTAATTATTATAATATTTTATGTGACATTAATTTTCTGTTTCCATCTCAGTTTCAGTATTTCTACATAAGAGGAAAACTTATACATAATACCAGGCAGCTAATTATCATTTATATATAAGAATGACGGCAGTGAATCAACATTAGTTTAATTATTTATGATGAATTCTGACAGACTGACATATTTTATTGTCTTACTAGATTTAAATATTCTTTAGGATTATTTTTCTTCCTAGAAAATCTGGTGCAAACATTACATAAGAATGTAGTAGAATCTAAAATGTTTAGCCACTTTTGTATGGGAAATAAATTTTTAAATACTTTTTTGGAAGTGGAATACAATTTTTGCACTATTTCCTGAAAAAGTGCATGAGATAATCTAACAAAGTAGCAGAAATATGCAGAGGGCTATATCCTGTAAAACAGGTTCCTGTGCCTAGTCCAATAAATGTGCAAATGGTTATCTTTTTGCAGAAAGTTGTAGTCCTAAATATACCAGCACCAGATATACAGGTGTCATTACTAAGTAAGTTTGCAAAGCAAGTCACCTTTAAGAGCTAATAACACAGGCCAGGCGCTGTGGCTCACACCTGTAATCCCTGCACTTTGGGAGGTTGAGGCGGGCAAATCACTTGAGGTCAGGAATTTGAGATCAGCCTGGCCAACATGGTGAAATCCCATGTCTACTAAAAATACACACACACAAAAAAAATTTAGCTGGGCATAGTGGCACGCACCTGTAATCCCAGCTAATCAGGAGGCTGAGGCGCAAGAATCACTTGAACCTGGGAGGCAGAGGTTGCAGTGAGCCGAGATCTCGCCACTGCACTCCAGCCTGGGCAACAGAGCGAGACTCTGTCTCTACACACACACACACACACACACACACACACAAAGAGCTAATAACACAGGCAACATCTACCCTTACAGGTAGGCATGTAGACACAAGGTAAAAATCATTCATGATTCACTTACTATTAACATCTTTTTTAGATCATTGCTGCCACTGTTGAAAATGCTGGGATCATTTTGCAGATTGACAATGCCAGATTGGCTGCTGATGACTTCAGACTGAAGTAAGAAACATGAAGACTTGAAAACAAGTGTTAGGGGAAAAAAATAAATTTTATTTCATTTTATAAATACACACACACACACACACACACACACACTAGAAGATCATGACCTAAATTTACAAACATCCCAAGGGTAAACTTTAGACCATTCTTTCATCAAAAAGAAAAAGAAAAAAGAAAGAGGCAAATTTAGAATGAGAATTTTATTATAAAAAATGTTAGACACGATTAGAATTAATATAACACTGGTATTTTTCTTTATAAGGGAAAATTTCCCAAGAGAAAACTTAGTAACCTTTATTTATTAAAATGCCCACAGGTGAGAACTTTTGCAATATGTAAGAATGGAAGGTATTCTTTGAAACACAGCCAGGTGAGCTTACAGTACTTTTTGCCTTACTGCTGTCCCTTCCAGGTATGAGAACGAGCTGTGTCTCTGGCAGACCGTGGAGGCTGACATCAATGGCCTGCGGAAAGTCCTGGATGACCTGACTATGACCCGCTCTGACCTGGAGATGCAGATTGAGAGTCTCACCGAGGAGCTGGCCTACCTGAAGAAGAACCATGAGGAGGTAGGAACATGTTCTACATAAATGAATAACTCCCCCTAACATATTTCTCCCCACATGCATTCTATACAAATAAAATTGGCTGGGTGCAGTGGCTCATTCCTGTAGTCTGGAGGCTGAGACAGGCGGATCCCTCGAGCCCAGGAGTTGGAGGCCACAGTGAGCTATGATCATGCCACTGGATTCCAGCCTGAGCAACAGATAGTGTGTCTCTAAAAAAGTAAAATAGGCTGAGCACGGTGGGTCAAGCTTGTAATCCCAGCACTCTGGGAGGCCAAGGCAGGCAGATCACGAGGTCAGGAGTTTGAGACCAGCCTGACCAACATGGTATACTAAAAATACAAAAATTAGTGGGGCGTGATGACGCCCAGCTGTTGCACCTGTAATCCCAGCTACTCAGGAGGCTAAGGCAGAAGAATTGCTTGAACTGGGGAGGCAGAGGTTGCAGTGAGCTGAGATCAAGCCACTGCACTCCAGCCTGGGCAACAGAGCAAGACTCTGTCTCAAAAAAAAAAAAAAAAAAAAGTAAAATAAACTCAATTTTATCTAAGTGAATTTCCCACACACTACGACCAGGAAACAAAAGTAATCATGAGTAAATTCTATCTAGATTTGATTTTTTTTTCCTTTCAGACAATATTTCAGACAATATTTCCAAATTGTTGTCTAGGCACATTTTAGGAAGTCATCCCTTTTCTTTTTCTTTTCTTTTTTTTTGGATTTTTAGTAGAGACGGGTTCTCACCGTGTTAGCCAGGATGGTCTCGATCTCCTGACCTCATGATGCTCCCACCTCGGCCTCCCAAAGTGCTGGGGTTACAGGCGTGAGCCACCACGCCCGGCCTGGGAAGTCATCACTTTTCTATTTGCATCACGATGGTCTTTTTTCCTTCATGCTAGGAAATGAAGAGTATGCAAGGAAGCTCTGGAGGGGAGGTGACTGTAGAAATGAATGCTGCTCCAGGGACCGACCTGACCAAATTACTGAATGACATGAGGGCGCAGTACGAGGAGCTGGCTGAGCAAAACCGCCGAGAGGCTGAGGAGCAGTTCAATAAGCAGGTAGATCCTCTCTGCTGAGCACCTAAGCCAGTAGCCACACACAAGCCTCTACTGCTCCTTTCACCAGCCTACAACAGCTGCATTATATTTGTATTTAGAGTGCATCACTACAAGCACAAATCTCCACTGATGCTGGGGCAGCCAGTTCTGCCAAGAATGAGATAACAGAACTGAAACGTACCCTGCAAGCCCTGGAAATTGAGCTTCAGTCCCAACTGGCCATGGTATGTGCAAATAGCTTTTCACATTTTCCAACAGGGAGTTAGGCAAATGTAATTTTCTTTCTTTGCCAAGAGGTTCACTAGGCACATAAAAAAGGCGGTGTTAAGGAGAACTGCATTATGATTATAGAAAGCATTAAAAGTTAATGTACTCTATTTCACATAAAAGATTTAGTTTAAAAAGTGCCAACCAAAATTGAAGAAGCAATGATATAACAATATAGGTTATATGGCGAAGCTACACTTCTAGTGCCACATAAAATTGCACTTTTAAAAAATCATCCAATGATTTATTTTCATTATGAATTTTTTATTTGCTTTTTCTCTTAGAAAAGCTCCCTGGAAGGAACCCTGGCTGACACAGAAGCTGGCTACGTGGCTCAGCTGTCAGAAATTCAAATGCAGATCAGTGCCCTGGAGGAGGAGATCTGCCACATCCGGGGTGAGACTAAATGCCAGAACGCAGAGTACGAGCAACTGCTGGACATCAAGACACGCCTGGAGATGGAGATCGAGACCTACCGCCGCCTGCTTGATGGAGAAGGAGGGTAAACCAAAGTCATGAACAAACTAAAATGCATACCTTAGTGAATTTATTTTATAAAACCAAAATGAGACTCAGGGAGTAGACTTGTATATAGAGAGAGTAATAAAATAACAGACACAAGCTGGGTGCAGTGGCTCAGGCCTGTAATCCCAGCACTTTGGGAGGCTGAGGTGGGAGAATCACGTGAGCCCAGGAGTTCAAGACCAGCTTGGGCAACAAAGCAAAACCCCGTCTCTACAAAAAATAATATTTAAAAAATTAGCTGAAGGCCAGCGCAGTGCCTCGTGCCTGTAATCCCAGCACTTTGGGAGGCCAAGGCAGGCAGATCACATGAGGTCAGGAATTCAAGACCAGCCTAGCCAATATGGTGAAACCCTGTCTCTACTAAAAATACAAAAATTAGCCAGGCGTGGTGGTGCACACCTATAGTCCCAGCTACTCAGAGGACTGAGGTGGGAGGATCACTTGAGCCCAGGAGGTTGAGGCTGCAGTGAGCTGTAATCTTGCCACTGTACTCCAGCCTGGGTGACAGAACGAGACCCTGTCTCAAAAAAAAAAAAATAGCCTGGCATGGTGGTGCACACCTATAATCCCAGATACTGGGGAGGCTGAGACAGAAGGATCACTTGAGCCCAGGAGTGCAAGGCGGCACAAAAAGTAACAGACACAATCCAATTAAAACACATCCAAAGCTTCATCTTGAGGAATCCCTGGGGCGGAGGGTTTCTCCTGCCTTTGCAAACTGCAAGGGAAAACAATTCTTTTTTTTTTCTCCAGTGGTTCTAGTTTTGCAGAATTTGATGGTAGAAACTCAGGATCCACAAACATGGGATCCAGGGATCTGGTATCTGGTGACTCAAGATCTGGAAGTTGTTCTGGTCAAGGACGAGGTAGACATTTTTTTTAATGTTGTTGATAATTCTGTAATTTAAAAGTAAAGGCATACTTTGCTTGTCATACTAAAAGTATCTGCTATTGTTTACATAATTTTACCCAGAGAGAACACGTTGAATGCATATGATTGCATTTCTCTTGCTCTGTGTTTCTGTGATAGTTTCCAGACTGACATTGCAATCCCATGATTTTCAGATTCAAGCAAGACTAGAGTGACTAAGACCATCATAGAGGAGTTGGTGGATGGCAAGGTTGTCTCGTCTCAAGTCAGCAGTATTTCTGAGGTGCAAGTTAAATAAGGAACTTCCAGATCAACGAGTGTCTTTCAAAGAAAAAAAAAAAATCAAGGACACAAGGGAAGAAATGGCATCAATCTAGGCATATTTCTGGATAATTTCAGGAAAAGCTTCAGTCCAGAAATGGATGACTAGCCAATTTTTCTGCATCTTCTTATTTCCTCATTAGAATGCTCTTGAAATAGCTGAATTAATGATTTTGCTCTAATTGTTTCTTTGCTTCAATAAATTTACTTTTGCAAATTAATTTGATTATTACTTACTTTTTTAAAAAGTATTTTACCTAGGAAGGAAGCTATCATTGATGATTAGCTGCATGACTATATTACTAACATCAGTTCGTTGTTTATATCTTCCTGTTGTAACCAAGCGAGTTACAGAGAAACGCCATACTCTGAGACTAACTCAGAAGACCTTTTATTGCCAGCGACCGAGAGACGGCTAGAGCTCAAAATTCTCTCGGCCCAGAAGAAGGGGCTAGATTTCTTTTTATACTGTAGTTTAAATAGGGGAGGGGAGTTTAGCTGAAGCAATTTTTACAGAAGCAGAAACAGGCAAACCAATTAAAAAAGATTAATTGGTTACAGAAACAGTTACAGAAAAGTAAACAGTTCCAGGTGCAGAGGCTCAAACTATCACAAAGAGATAATGCAGGGGCTTTGGGTACCATCCCCCGACTGTGTCCCTAGGAACTGCTGATTTAGCTTGCCTCAATATTTTATCAGTAAGTGCATTCCTGGATGTGCTTGGAGTCAGCTTGCACTAGTTATGCCTTTAAGGGAGGAGGGCTGCAAGTGAAAAAACAAAAATGGAGTCTGTCCGGCTCTCTCAGCTAAGAGAGACAATCAGGTTAAAACAAGGTAGGGTATCACATTACCTTCTTTATACAATTCAGATCATAGCCATTTTTTTAATGTGGGCATTTTTAATGGTATTGCACAAGAACTCAGTGGCACAATAGCTGAAATTAGACTACAGTGTCAACAGCTTAGCCCACAAAGAAGGCTGTGATTATTTTAATAATCAACTTATAATTAATGTCTAGTTTATATATGTCCATCACTGAACTCGATATTTTATAAGATAAAAAAGAAACTCATAATCTCCCTCCTACTTCAAAAAGCTCATATTTCAGCAGAGAAGAAAAGCTAAAACACAAGACAGCAAGCAATAAAAAGCTGTTAATAGTAAAGACTTGATTTCACAATCTGCATCAGAAGTAACATAGGAATCAGACGTGTGTTTACAGGACATTTAGGACAGGGGTCAAATAAAGAGTCTTGGGAAACAAGATTGGCTATGTGATATGGCATCTGATTTCCTGAAACCTTGAAGGCCCCAAAGAGAAGAGATCCTCAGGCACTTGTTCCCCTGCCAAATCTAGCCACATCTTTAGCCAAAACCTGCCACTTCGCCAAGCTGGTGTTTCTTTTCCCCACTCTCCTCTGCTAAGATCTTTCACCCCGTTGGTGGTCATAGCCCTATTCTTTCATTTCTACTGTATCCCTGGGGCCACATGGCTTTGTCTTGTCTTGTTTGGGATGATGAAACCTGTTAAGATTGTGCGGGAGGTGGTGCGGGCCCCAGGAAGAACCAGGCATAGCACCAACCCAGGCTGCCTATGGGCTTTCTCAATCAAGGAATTTAAATGCCCATATCACAAATTAGAGAATCAACTCTATAGGCCAGTCCTCAAGGAAAGAACATGGCATGTGGCATAAAAAGCCAAATGTAAAGTTATAAAAGGGCAAACCTGAACATGTATCTTCCAATATAAAACCAATTAAGAACTGTATGGGCATATCAAACCTATCATCAAAACAGGTAGTTTTTCATCTTCCGGGAGCATCGAATAAAACATAAAATGAACCTCTGGGTACATTACGACTTCTGCTTAAATAGCTAACCACAGAATAAGGTTAATAGCTAACCACAATAAACATTAAACCACTACTCAAAGAAAAAGAGCAATGTTAAGTTGCCTAAGTCAAAGCCGTTTTCCACCATCAAATCATTACAGTAAATAAAACCCTGAATGCTTCTTCTCCACTGAAACACTAACAGTACGAACCAGTTTATCCAACCTGGATTCACAGCTCAAGGGCAAAAATGGAAATCTGCCGTAAGCAGCCTGCAGAAGCTAAGCCATCCCAGCCCCATCAGTGAAGCCTCTCTCTGTGGGTCTTCTCAAGCCTAACCTTCGAGCTGTGGATTTTGGCCACCTGAGACCTATGTTCATGGCTAGTATTATCTTCATGTCAAGGCAAAAGTATGGGGCTACTCCGAAAATCATTTTGAGGTGAAAACCCTCAAAATGATTTGAGAACTCTGTTCTTCCTTGGCATGCGTTACAATGCAGCGTTTGTACGGAATGATTGTTTACAAATATAGAAAACGCCCCATCATAGACACCAGAACACTGAGACACAATGGAATGTGTTATTAAGGGCATGTTCAATTTTGAAAACTGAAACTGTTGAACCATTTTGGATCATAAAACTTATTTAGAGTGCCAAATAAAAAGTTAAGGACACGGTGTTCATACATTATTACTTCCCTTAAAATCATTGTAAAACTCTATAATAGGAATATGTTTATTGTGAGACCCTCAAGTTCAGCTCTCGAGGCAATTTTTTGTTTTGTTTTGTTACAGGGTCTCGCTCTGTTGCCCAGGCTGGAGTGTAGTGGTGCCATCTCGGTTCACCTGCAGTCTCAACCTGCTGGGCTCAAACAATCCTCCCATCGTGGCCTTCCAAAGTGCTGGGGTTATAGGCATGAGCGACTGCACCCAGCCTCAACTTTTGAATGAGAGGAACATGTTTTTTTTTTCTGAGAGTGGATTTACTGTTAGAAGAGAGAGCTCATGCCCAGGGCTTTCTTTTTTTTTTTTTTTTTTTTTTTTTTTTTTTTGAGACAGAGTCTCTCTGATCGCCCAGGCTGGAGTGCAGTGGCACAATCTCGCCTCCACCTCCCAGGTTCAAGCAGTTCTCCTGCCTCAGCCTCCCAAGTAGCTGGGATTACAGGCGCCCGCCACCACGCCCGGCTAATTTTTGTATTTTTAGTAGAGACGGGGTTTTACCATGTTGGCCAGGCTGGTCTTGAACTCCTGACCTCGTAATCCGCACACCTCAGCCTCCCAAAGCACTGGGATTACGGGCGTGAGCCACTGTGCCCGGCCTCGCACACGGGTTTTCACCCATTGACTTTTGATCCAGAGATTCACAAGGTTGTTTTTTCTTTCTGATCTCAGGGAAGTATACACAAGAATGATGAGAATGGTCGATGTGGCATCCATCCTCACAGAGATTAGAAACAAGAAACAAGGTTCACAGCAGGCAGCTCAGAGGAAACCGGTCAAGTATTTGAAGCCCTAAGGAAAGTGGCCTAAACTTGCTGGACGACTTCATGGAATTAGACAGTGTTCACCCAGGAGGAGACAAACTGGTGAATACAAATCACCCAAAATGAAGCTCAAGTAATATTATCCACACAACCTCCTCAAGGAACAAAATACTGCAAGTAACAAACCACTTTAAAAACTTTTCAGTGGCTGAGATATGACACTTGGATAACAGAAAATATTGATCAAGCCCTTCTGAAAACAAAGTACTCATTTGTAGTATCAATGTCAATATGAAATGATGAGGCAGGAAAGAAGCAAATGTTAATAGTTCAACCACTTTTTTTAAAGTTAGCACTTAAATAGCAGGTAAAGGACAAGCCCGGAGGTATCCTGTATACAAAGCTTGGATTTCCAGAGAGGAGGCATGATGAAGTGATTTGCTGACAGAACCACAAGGAACATGAAGGTACATGCGAGCTTATAACAAAAGTGTGATAGGATGTGCATTGCGTGCCTCAGTCACCCAGGCTGGAGTGCAGTGGCGCGATCACGGCTCACTGCTGCCTAGACCTCCTGAGCTCAAGTGATCGTCCCATCTGAGCCCCCTGAGCAGCTGGGACTACAGGTGTGCTCCACCATGCCCAGCTAATTTTTGCATTTTTTGTAGAGATAGGGTTTTGCTGGGATTACAGGAATGGCTCACACCTGTAATCTCAGCACTTTGGGAGGCTGAGGTGGGCGGATCACTTGAGCCCAGGAGTTTGAGACCAGCCTGAGTAACATAGTGGGATCCCATCTCAACAAAAAAATACAAAAATTAGCTGGGACTGGTGGCATGTGCCTGTAGTCCCAGTTACTCAGGAGGCTAAGGCAGGAGAATCACTTGAGCCAAGGAGATTGAGGCTGCTGCGAGCTGTGATGGCACCACTGCACTCCAGCCTGAGTGACAGAGTGAGATCCGGTCTCAAAAAGAAAAAAAAAAAAAAAAATTAGAGAAAGTGTACTATATGTGGTTCCACTTGTGATGTAAAAGCATTACAATAAATTAATGTCTATAATTAACCTATATAGATGTTTCTATAATAAGTGATGTCAAGCATAATAATTTTTTTGAGCAATCCAAATGAGAAAAAATAAGAGGGGAAAAGGAATTTATATTTCATAAGCACATGTTATGTAAATAAATACTTTGTATCTATGTTTATATTTTATTTCACTTAATCCACAAACTCTCTGATGTAGGTATTACTGTTCCCATTTTATAGATGAAGAAAATGAAGCTGAGAGAGGTCATTTATTTAAAGGCACATGGCAAGCAAGTGGAAAAATTACAAGTTAAAGCCCCATCTCGTAATTCCATGAACTAGAATTCTACTCTACCAAAATAAGTGAAGTTCTGTAGTTTCATATCCTAAACTCACCAACTGGCCTATTTCTGTGAGAGGTACTCCCCAAAAGTGCTATTTTTTTTTCATTTTTCCAAAACTGTTTCTCCCTCAACTAAAGTAAACAGGGAGGCTTCAAATTTTTCAGAACAGTTTTCTATCTAACAGGAGAAATCTGTTGACGTTTGAGACCAGAAGAACCAAAAAAGATACCCATTGGTCTGAGTTCAGATAGAAAGCAGGCCATCACATGCCCCTGTGGTTTGGTCTGAGTTCAGATAGAAAGCAGGCCATCACGTGCCCCTGTGGTCACGAAAACTGAAACTGGATTTCAAGTTAAGGGCAAAACCAGAGGAAGACCAGCTTCCTATGCAGGACAGGAGCATCTTGAAATGAGCTTCATAATCTCACAGTGGTAGCAATTGGAGGAAACTATTTCATTGAAAACCAATTTTTAAAAAATAAAAATAGAGACAGGGTTTCAATATGTTGCCCAGGCTGGTCTCCAACTCCTGGCCTGAAGTGATCCTCCCGCCTCAGCCTCCCAAAATGCTGACATTACAGGCATGAGCCACCATGCCTGGCCAAAAACCAACTTTTTATGTGCAGAAAGTACATATGATATGTAATTCTAAGCAAGAACCATTCTAAAATTTTTATAACAATAAGGTGGGCAGGTGATCCTCTGCAAAGAATTTTGTTAAAAAGTTAGCACATATATTTGGAGAAATGTAATCACATTTCCAAGCATCCTCTCTCATCCTTGAAAAACCTCTACTTGTGCAATTCAAAACTGAAATGATTAATGCCCAGAATTTACTGACCTGTGGAAAGAGTTTTATCACAACTATCACAACTTTTGTTAATTAATTCTAACACTTTCATCTTTAGACACACACGCTGCTTTTAGCTTGCAGCTATCTGTAAATAAATTGCTTCGTATGATCTTTATTAATTTTAAATAAATTGCGTCATGTGATTTTTTTACTTGTTTGCCTAAGACCAAGACGCTAGACTTTTAAATCTCCATGATGGTTTTTATGCAAATGAGGGCTTTGTTACACCAATTTAAGATGAGATAACTTTGCTTTCCCCACTGGTTGTTCCACACCCAAATTTTCCATGAAGATTCAATATCATGGCTTGTGATTTCTGTTACAAACATAGCAACATAAAATTTCCAGAATTTTAAAGAGTTGGGGGGTGACTTTTATTCCAGCCTCCTGCCCAGAACAGAAATTCTCCCTGAAAGATTATTCTAGGTCTTCAGTTTCTGGCTTAAGGTGCCTGGAACTTGGAAAGATCATGACTTTGTAAGGCAGTCCATTTCATTTAAGAACAGGTGTAATGTTGGAAATGTCTTCGTTTCCAAATCTGTCTCCCTGTGTAACTGCCAGCTCTTTGATTCTGGTGTAGCCCTTTAGAGCTATTTTCAAATGGCCATCGTGTCTCCTCTTTTCTAGACAAAAATCCTAATTTCTTTAGCCATGCTTCATCTGGCATTGTTTCCATACTCTTCATTATATGGGCCAGGTGTTTTGGATGTAGTTAACGTATTTGCTATTAAATATTCCCTCTAGGATATGACATGCAAAACTAAACAGAAGGGCCAAGAGTTGGGGGAAGATGACCTCTGGGCTTTGTAAATTTTTTAATATTGTCTAACAGCAGCAGCCACATCACATTCACAGCTCTGTTGAGCTGGAACTTCGGCAGAGAAACTTTATTCTTCATCTGATGGTTTCTTTTGTTAATTCACAGAACTTCATTTTTTTGTTCACTTATTTTACCAAAGCTTTTTTATCTTACTTATTTGAGGTCATTATGTCAGCCTGAAAGATCTTTAAATATATTTCCTATTCTCTCATTTAACATATTAAATATATTTTGTGTCATTAAAAAAAGCAAAAGCAACAGAACTAAAATACAAGTAGCATCCACCAATAGCCCCACACTTGCCAATAACAATATCAGCTTGATATGTAAGTTTCCTAAATTTGTCATTTGAATATTTTTTCTAAGAATAAGTGTTAAGTTGTTTCAATTTTAACAGAAGTGTTAAAAAATATATACTTACTTAATGACTAGGATGTTCAAAGCCATAGGGATAAACTCAGACTCTCCATTAAAGTAAAATGAAGCAAAAGCCATTCAGAGAGAGAACATCAACTCACACCATGTTTGTTTTTACCAAAAAATATTGTCTAACAGCTTTCATTAAAGATTGATTGATTGATGAAAGATAGATAGAAACATCCTCCATCAACCTCTGAGTTTATCTCACTGCACTGACAACAAACATGAAGAAAAATGAATTTAGTAATATAGAAATCATGGGGGGCCAGGTGCAGTGGCTCACTCCTGTAACCCAGCACTTTTGGAGGCCAAGATGGGTGGATCACCTGAGGTCAGGAGTTCGAGACCAGTCTGGCCAACATGCTGAAACTCCACCTCTACTAAAAATACAAAAATTACCTGGGCATGGTGGTGGGCACCTGCAGTTCCAGCTACTAGGGAGGTTGAGGCAGGAGAACTTGGGAGGCAGAGGTTACAGTGAGCTGAGATCGCTCCACTGCACTCCAACCTGGGCAATAGCACAAGATTCCGTCTCAAAAAAAAAAAAGAAAAGAAATCATATTTTTGTTTTTTTTCCCCCATGATTGCAAAAGAAACTGCAAAAGGAGCAAGACACACCCACGGCAAAGGTTTACGAGAACCTGGAGAAACGTACAAGTTTGCTATTTAATATTAAATCCACCCACAAAACTCTATTATGTTAGTTCCTCCATTCCTCTTCAACTCTCTTGGGCAGGGGAGAGGTCATACACTTTCATAAGAGAAGGGGAAAAAGTTAGATATAATTAGTTATTTCAAAATTCCAAGCAGGCTCTAATAAATTTAAATTTTTATTTTCTTAGAATCAATCAAATTCAAGAAAAAAATAGAAGAATGTCATTTATTTTCATATTATTTTCCTAAATTTTATTCTTAAATACTTCAAATATGTAATATACAGGATACAGAAATTAAGGATCTGCCCCTTCCAGAAATTGGTTTCTATTACTTCTCCAGAAATTGGTTTCTCCCTAAAATTGGTTTCAAATAACTTCATCTGAAAATAAGTAATATTTATCATATCATTCCAAAGGACTTTGTGTTATAAGCATTGTGCCTATAAAAAGGTATTTTCCTTTGTGCAGAAATTCCATAAGGGAAAATACAAGTTTAACTGGACTGATATCATGTAAATATTATCTGCTTTGTCCCTCCAATATGAAATAAATACCTAAAGGCATTTTCTGTGCCTTTTAATAAAAAGACAGTCTATTGAGTTTAACAAATAATTAACAAAATAACAACAGTATTACAGATGTCATTAAAAATATTTAAAACAATTATATCAGAGATGAAACAGCCACATTATAAACTATAAGAGGAATTACTAATTGATGACTCCCTTACCACTCTCTCTGTTGGGCTTTGTAGAGTTAATTTCTTCCATCGAGTCATACTCTGCCCCAAAATCTGCTCTATGGCAATTAGATACTGCTCATTGGAAAGAAAGAATTACAGACAGAAATGT
Organism: Piliocolobus tephrosceles; assembly: GCF_002776525.5. Lineage (NCBI taxonomy): Eukaryota > Metazoa > Chordata > Mammalia > Primates > Cercopithecidae > Piliocolobus > Piliocolobus tephrosceles. The sequence goes on along the minus strand of NC_045449.1, from coordinate 49,577,641 downwards.
GACTCAGGTGGAGATCTTCTACCAACTTGGGGGGAGGTGGGTGGAATCTTCTGTGGTAAGAAGAAGGATACAATGTAAAATCTAGATGACTTTGTCACAGTTTACCTGGACAAGGTCTCAACTGTGGTGCAGGCAAAGAGTACACTTGAATATAAAATCAAAGCATGGAATAAGAAATTTGAGCCCGGGCTAATGATCAAGGAGAAAAACAGGAAAACAAGAAGTATTACCAGATAATTACACACTTAAAAAAAGGTAAGACATTTTGTAGACAAAAAAACCACACTAAAAATGACAAAATTTGAAAAGATTGGCAACATCCTCCATGTATACCTGTACTTTTCTCAATTTGGCAGATTGAGGAAGAAATTTAACAAGCAACAGAATATACTTTTTAGCTATGTTTTTTTCCCTAATTTGTTTACTTTTGTATAGTTCATTTTATGGAAAGAATTCTAGAAATGTTTCCAAAATACTTAAGAAAAAGTAAACTAAATTTCTTACAGTTCTTTTATTCTCAAAAGCAGAGGTATATGCTATTTTCCATTAAAGAACAATATACATATAAAATTTATTTGAAAGACCTGAAACTGACATGCCTTAACACCAGCATACAGAGGTTCAGAATGCGAGTGTATCAAACACAACTTTTTGTGTCCTGTGTTTCCAGATTTCAGATGCAAACACTGACAATGCAACTTCATGCTACAGACCATTAGCGTAAAACTAGCAGCTGTGGACTTCAGACAAAAGTGTGATATAGTTACCCTTAGCAGCATGGTGGAAAACATAAGCTATGGAGATAAGCACTAGGTAAGGCCAGGCGTGGTGGCTCACGCCTATAATCCCACTTTGGGAGGCCGAGGCAGGCGGATCACCTGAGGTCAGGAGTTTGAGACCAGACTGACCAATATGATGAAACCCCATCTCTACTGAAAATACAAAAATTAGCTGGGCATGGTGGCCTACACCTGTAATCCCAGCTACTCGGGAGGCTGAGACAGGAGAATCACTTGAATCCGGAAGACGGAGGTTACCGTGAGCTGAGACCACACCATCACACTCCAGCCTGGGCAACAAGAGCGAAACTCCATCTCAGAAAATAAATAAATAAGTAAATAAATAAATAAATAAAACACTATGTGAAGCCATGCTTCTTTTTACACTGGAATCACAGTTATAAAAGAATATTTTTCTTCTTAGAAACGATAGACTCCTAAACAATAGAAACATATTTTAGTTAAAAACCTCAGGGAAGCACATTATTTACAAGAATGCTGTGATGATTCTATGTCCAAAGGAACCACTACTTAATTTTGTTTCATAAGTAAGAATTTCTAGTTAGGTATATTTCAAGTGAGGTTTCTGAAAAGAACCAGCATGTGTTTCTGAGGATTCTTTAATTTAACTCCCTACTTTATGTGTGTGTAGAAGGCCCCAACACACAAGAGGCCAACAACGTATGGTCACTGTGTTCCAAGAAATAAAAAAGCTGAAAAGATTCTTCCCCAAAGCGTGCAGCATTTTATATGGAGTGCCCTCATACTGCCAAAAATGGGGAAAGTTAATAGCAAATTATATTAACAATAAGTGAGGAACAAAAAAATTGGCATTTCTATAATAATATTTAATAAAATATTTAAAATGCAGCATGATATTAATAATACAAACCTAATGACCACTGAAAGCATTAGAAACTTTTTCCAGATTTGAGATTGAACTGACCCTGCACTACAGCGTCAAGCTGACGTCAACAGTCTGCACCAAGTCTGGAATGACGTGACTTTGTCCAAGATGATCTAGAAATGCAGATTGAAACTCTGGCAGAGGAGTTCACTCATCTCAAAAAGAACCAGGAAGAGGTATGTGCCCATACACCACATCGTAACTTTCCTCTTTCTTACATAATTCCTGCCTTCAATTTGAGTCTGATGAGGTGAAGGAAAATTCTAATAAATGAAGTTATTCTCTTATTATAATGGCTGAATTCCTTGAGCAAGGGTTGTTTCCAGTTCCGGAAATTAAAGGACAGCCAGCTGTTGCAGGCTCTGAGTTGCGGGTGGAACGGGTCAGCCCACCTGGAGCTGTTCTAACACCGCTCCTCATGACATGAGAATGCACTATGAAGCCGTGGCCAACCACGATCACCAAGATGCTGAAATTAGATTCAACAACGAAGTAAACAAAAAACACAGCCAAGGTCAGGAAATCTAGGACAACTTTGCTTCACTGATAAATGACTCTGTTTTTATTTTGGTATTTCAGAGAAGAGTACTGCAACAGCAGGTTGCCGCTGCTGCACCCAATTCGGCTAAGACTGAGACAAATGTACAGGAGCCAGCATTGTAGGCCCTGGAGATTGAACTACAGTCTACAGTAGACTTGGTACAAAAAAATCTCTCCCTGGATGGGGCCCAGCGCGGTGGCTCACGCCTGTAATCCCAGCACTTTGGGAAGCCGAGGCGGGCAGATCACCTGAGGTCAGGAGCTCGAGACCAGCCTGACCAACATCGAGAAACCCCATTTCTACTAAAAAAATACAAAATTAGCTGGACATGGTGGTGCGTGCCTGTAATCCCAGCTACTCGAGAGGCTGAGGCAGGAGAATTGCTTGAACCCGGGAGGCAGAGGCTGCAGTGAGCCAAGATCACGCCACTGCACTCTAGCCTGGCCAACAAGAGCAAAACTCCATCTCAAAAAAAAAAAAAATCTTTCCCTGGGTGAAAACACTATAAACCAATTGCCCACACAAACAATTGCACAATTTCAAATAAATTCTCAGCAATATGTTTCCAAAACATGATATTCCCTAATAAAGGGATTTTTTTTAGGACTCTTAAGAAAAAGCCAAAATCTTGGGCTTTTCCAATTAGTAACTTGGACAGGAAAATTTCCATTTAATGTATGAAAAACACCTGAAACAAAATGATTAACTGCACATGTCGGGCCCTACTTTGCAAACACGACAGCCACTGAATTAGCTGAGATACCACAAATGTCAGCATAAACTTGCTGTTAGGGAAATGTTGACCCACGTTCAGAATGAGATCACTATTTCTCTCTCCAGGTAGGTGATTAGGCAGGGCTCCTGACTGAAAGCTTAAAAGAATTAATCTAGATTAAATTCCTGCATGTAGGTCAGCTAGGATTTCATTAAATACCAAGAAGTATATATGCTCCTTTTTAAGGAGATTTAATGCATTTAAACTTGAATAACAGGCTGGGCACTGTGGCTCACGTCTATAATCCCAGCACTTTGGGAGGCCAAGGCGGGCAGATCACCTGAGGTCAGGAGTTCAAGAACAGCCTGACCACCACGGCAAAACCCTGTCTCTACTAAAAATACAAAAATTACCTGGGCATGGTGGTGATGCCTGTAATCCCAGCTACTCGGGAAGCTGAGGCAGGAAAATCGCTTGAACCCAGGAGGTGGAGGTTGCAGTGAACTGAGATCGCACCAATGCACTCCAGCCTGGGCAACAGAGCAAGACTCTGTCTCAAAGAATGAATAAATAAATAAATAATAAATAAACTTGAATAACAATGTGTCACTTTTAAAATAAATTTTTCACTTATACTTAAAAATAGGAGCGTTCATAAGAATTTTTTAAGTGTCCAATGTTTCAGGAGCAGCAAAATAGGAACGAGAATAGCAGCAGCATCTTTATCTTCTGAGAATTACACTTTAGCCATAGGGAAACTTTGATGAAACTAATCATACATAAGGAAGTGGCTGTATTTTTCATTGACCTGGTGGCCTGAGCCTCAGTCTTGGGTTGTCTCAAAGCTCACTGTGTAACCTTAGATAAGTCACTCCTCTAAAAGTATCTCTCTCTAGGTCTCATTTTTTCTGCAAAGCAGGGGAGGTGGTGATTACTAAGGTACCTATCATCTAGCTCTGAAATCTATGACTCTGCAAATAGAAATTGTTTGAATTTTTTTAAAAATTCAAAAAAAAAAATTCAGAGTGGCAGAATTAATGTTACAGGGAATTAAAATTAGATCAGATTCACCCTAATTCAAGCAGTTTCCTGAAACTTTTGAAATGCATAACATCCAAATGTCAGGTTTTAAGGCAGGGTGTCTCAACCTTGGCACTATAGACATTTTCGGTTGGATAATTCCTGGAGAGCTGTCCTGCGGGTTGCAGGAAGTTTATGGCCTCTCCCTAGTAGGTACCAGTAGTATGCCCCCTGCCCCTTATTAGGTCAGCCAAAAATGTCTCCAAATATTGCCAAATGAGGGTGCAAGGGAGGCACGAAATCGCCTGAAAATTACTGTTCTACCTTAAGAAAGGAGGATTTTCCTTCACAATAAGGATGCACTAGGTACAGAAGACAGGTAGCCTGAGATACTCTCCTTCTGGTTAAATCAAAACCTCGCCGTCTTAAAACACGGCATCTGTGTAGATTATCTCTGTTTTACCTGAAAGAGAAGAGGTTAGAATATGAGACAGTAACATCCATCCAGTGTATATTCCCTTCCTGCAGAGCGAACAGGAAAACTTTCTGATGCTAATGTACCCAAATGACTCCTTATTTCATCTCTTCTCTTGGGAAAACTTCACTCCACTCTCAGAAAACAGCCCTCAAAGCCAAGCTGACTGAATCAAAGGCCAAGCACCAGCCTCAGGTAGAGGTCAGTGCCTGCAGACCCAGCTCCTTCAAGGGCGTTGCAAGACCAAGGGCCAGAGCCAGGCTAAACGCAGCAGCTGAAGGTCAAGGCGTGCCTGGAGAATGAAGCTGAGACCAACGACTGCCCGCTCACAGGGCAAACTGGCGTGCAACAAGCTGTGGGTGTGGTGAAGAAGGAGAGTGGTTAGGACTGGGGCACGTATAGGTCTCAATGACTCCTATTTACATTTTTAACCACAAGGACATACAACCAGGGCTGAACAACCTCCACAGGGTTCATTCAGTAAGGATAATTTTTTTTTTTTTTATTCTTTGAGACAGAGTCTCACTCTGTCACCCAGGCTGGAGTGCAGTGGTACAATCTCCGCTCACTGTAACCTCCGCCTCCTGGGTTCAAGTGATTCTTGTGCCTCAGCCTCCCAAGTAGCTGGGACCGAAAGTGCACACTACCACACCCAGCTAATTTTTTGTATTTTTAGTAGAGCGAGGTTCCACCATGTTGGCCAGGGTGGTCTCAAACTCAAGTGATCCACCCGCCTCGGCCTCCCAAAGTGCTGGGATTACAGGTGTGAGCCACCAGTAAGGACAATTTTCGATGCCCCATTCCAGCTCTAGGAAAGCACTGACCAAGGCCTCAGTTTATGAACCCAGGACCTAGTCCATGCATTACTACTGACTACAAGGTGCTCCACAAATGTTTGCCCACCTGAATTGAAATTTAGGCAGCACTGTTGTTCTGCCAGACCGTCTATGGAAACAAGTATATTGTATCCAACATATTAGATGCTAAATAGTCATTTGGGGTGGTGTAATTCAAAAATAGAACAAATAAAACATAGAAAAAGCTAAAAATCAATGACTTCAACATAGAGCTTTTTAAAAAAATCTCAGATATTACAATTTTTACGATACCTACAGCAATCAAAACCAGAGTATAAGACTATCCTATTTTTCTTGTCAGTCATAAGTTTGAAACTGGATCAAAAAGAGGAAATAAAATCAAGGATAAGTTTTAAATATAAGTTTTCTATTATTCTATTTCATTTTCTTCAGAGGAACAGCATATTCCAAAGTCTAAAAGTGTTGTTTTTATATGACTCCAATGTTTGTATTAAGCAGTTAGAGTCATATAAAATCAAGACTCTGGTTGTGGAATACTTTTACTGAGACATTTATCAAAATAGCACTGTAATTTTTTTCTTTCAACTTACACATAAATAAACAATAATAAATGTCTTAGAAGCTATTGCTATATCACATTTAAATGGCTTCCCTTCAACATCGTTCACCTCAAAATCAAAATGTGGAGAGACATTTTAATCCATATTTTCCTTGAAAGGTCAAAGAAGGTAAAGAAGCAAAGGAGATAGACTGAATAAAGATGCATAATTGAAGACAAAAAGTTAAAATTAAACAAGAAAGTTTCAACTTGTAGATTAGTTTAAGGTAGTGTTTTTCAAGCTGCAGGCTGTGATCTATTTATTTACATATATGTGTGTATGTATGTATGTATGTATGTATGTATATATGTATGTATGTATGTATGTATGTATTTTTGAGACAGGGTCTCACTCTGTCACCCAGTGGTGCAATCTCTGCTCACTACAACCACTGCGTCCAAGGTCCAAGCGATTCTCGTGCCTCAGCCTCCCAAGCAGCTGGGATGACAGGTGCACTAGAGCCATAATGCAAAATGATGCCTTTGTTCTTGTGGCTTGCAGTGGGAAAGGTTATGGCCTTTGCTATCGAGTTTTCTTTATTTTTCCTTTCAGTTTTTACTTGAACTTAATTGTATGAAATGGATCGTGGGCCAAGCGTGGTGGCTGACGCCTGTAATCCCAACACTTTGGGAGGCCAAGGTGGGCGTATCACCTGAGGTCAGGAGTTGGAGACCAGCCTGGCCAACATAGTGAAACCCCGTCTCTATCAAAAATACAAAAACTAGCTGGGCATGGTGGCGCATGACTGCAATCCCAGCTATTTGGGAGGCTGAGGCAGGAAAATCACTTGAACCCTGGAGGCGGAGGTTGCAGTGAGCTGAGATCACACCACCGCACTCCAGCCTGAGTGACAGAGCGAGACTCCATTGAAAGAAAGAGAAAGAGAGAGAGAGAGAGAAGGAAAGAAAGAAAAAAGAGAAAGAAAGAAAAAAAGAAAGAAAGAAAGAAAGAAAGAAAGAAAGAAAGAAAGAAAGAAAGAAAGAAAGAAAGAAAGGAAGGAAGGAAGGAAGGAAGGAAGGAAGGAAGGAAGGAAGGAAGGAAGGAAGGAAGGAAGGGAAAGAAAGAAAGAGAGAGA
>NC_045449.1:49552351-49570612 GCF_002776525.5 Piliocolobus tephrosceles | reverse complement strand
AGGAAGGAAGGAAGGAAGGAAGGAAAGAAAGAAAAGAGAAAGAAAGAAAGAAAGAAAGAAAGAAAGAAAGAAAGAAAGAAAGAAAGAAAGAAAGAAAGAAAGAAAGAAAGAAAGAAAGAAAAAGAAAGGAAGGAAGGAAGGAAGGAAGGAAGGAAGGAAGGAAGGAAGGAAGGAAGGAAGGAAGGAAGGAAGGAAGGGAGGGAAAGAAAGAAAGAGAGAGAAGAAGGGAGGGAGGGGGAGAGGGAGGGAGGGAGGGAGGGAAAAGGATTGTGAATCTGTTTGCTATTGTTATTGATGTCACTTCCTTCTCTATGTCTGAGAATTAATTGGCATTCCTAGAAGGATTCAAACCCTTCATCGTTTGTTGAGCTAATTTCACTATGATTTCACCCTATGCCACTTTCTTGCCTATATCATTGCAATGCCTCTCTGCATAGGACTCGCTGTATTATAACAATGATAACAAAGGCAACTACCATTTATGGAGCACCCACTTATGTAAACATAATTCCTACAGCAATTCTGTAGATGGGGCATGATCCCCATTGCATAGACGAGGAAACTGAAGTTCAGTGAGGTTAAATAGCTCACCCATGATCACAAAGCTCATCTGGGACAGAATGATCCAGGATCAAACCCTTTGAGGTTCCAAAATTCCAAGCGATAATCTCATTCCCATTTCTCATCCTCTCAACACTTTATGAAGTGAGAACTATTATTATCCCCAGTTTACAGATAAGGACACTATAATTTTCCCAAGTTATACAGTAACTTGGGAAGAGTTAAGATTCAAACCCTGAATCATGCCGTATGTTCTTTTTCGTGTCTGGCTTCTTTCAACATGGTGTGTGCTCAATTCATCTGTGCTACTGATGTGGTTGTAGATCATGCTATGCCTTTCATAAACACCTGCATTAGGTGTTGGAGATACAAAGATGTGGTCCCTCTCTTGGAGAATTTACAGTCTAGAAGGAAAAATATATGCAAACATGCAGCTAATGTAAAGTATTACCTACAATTCTGACTGAATTTTATCAAAATCACTCCAAATTTGTGAAGCTTTAGAAAAGCAAAGATTAAAATCAATGAGATTTACATGCCTATCTTTCTCACTGTTGAAAGTAGGTAGAAAAGTTAATAAGCACCCAGTAAGAGAGCTGTCTTACTTTTGATTAAAGAGAAACACTTTATCAATTTACTTCATTTCCATCAATATGTAATTGACCTATCGCTTTCTTTTTGCAGAACCGAGGAAATATTTTGGCACAACACAATCGTTAAAGAACTGATTGATGGCATTGTTGCTTTATCACAAATAAGAGATGTTCACCAAAGACCAGTTTAAGGAGCACCACACAAGCTAGCCACAAAAACTAAGACAAATAAAGCACCAAGAACCATTTAACCTTGGTTAGGTACACTGGATAACTGATGCAATGTACAGAGTCAAACTTTGCAAAAGCCATGAAGACAAGGGGATGTATTTCAACAATACTCATCTTTTTACACTAGGAAAAATAAAAGCCAGCAGGATATTTAGGGAATGTTTTTGCTCATCTTTGATAAAGTCATGTGAATGCTCCCATCTACATTTGGGGATTTTTTAATCTTTGTGGACTTAACAAAAACGAGTACACTTCTAATTCAGAAGGTCTAACCTTGCAGTTTTTAGCTCTGGTCTGAAGCAATCAATTTGGGCCCAGTGCTTGGCTAAGCACTCCAGACAGTAAACAATAAGAGACAAATATTCCTTTCTAGAAGGTACAGCCCATCTGGAGATGTGGGAGATACTCTTGAAATAATTCAATGGCATCAGAATATCACATAGAACTAAAAGTAGTCAGTAGCACAGATGATAAGTGCCATGGGAACTCACAGATAATAATTCAATATGGGCCAAAGAGGCCAGTAAAAAAACTCATGAAGCTGTGAATGAAAGCTCCAATATTATAGCATTTTACACCCACCAGCAAATGGAAATTTAAAAGACAATACCAAGTATTAACATGAACGTGAAGCAGCTGGGGCTGGGCGCAGTGGCTCATGCCTGTAATCTCAACACTTTGGGAAGCCGAGGCAGGGGGCTCGCTTGAGGTCAGGAGTTTGAGACCAAGCTGGGCAACATAGTGAGATCTCCTGGAGATCTCCTGGAGACTCTTTTTTTTGTTGTTCTATTATACTTTAAGTTCTAGGGTACCTGTGCACAACGTGCAGGTTTGTTACACATGTATACATGTGCCATATTGGTGTGCTGCACCCATTAACTCGTCATTTACATTAAGTATATATCCTAATGCTATTCCTCCCCCCTCCCCACAACAGACCCCAGTGTGTGACGTTCCCCTTCCTGTGTCCAAGTGTTCTCATTGTTCAATTCCCATCTATGAGTGAGAACATGCGGTGTTTGGCTTTTTGTCCTTGTGATAGTTTGCTGAGAATGATGGTTTCAAGCTTCATCCATGTCCCTACAAAGGACATGAACTCATCCTTTTTTATGGCTGCATAGTATTCCATGGTGTATATGTGCCACATTTTCTTAATCCAGTCTATCATTGATGGACATTTGGGTTGGTTCCAAGTCTTTGCTATTGTGAATAGTGCTGCAGTAAACATACGTGTGCATATGTCTTTATAGCAGCATAATTTATAATCCTTTGGGTATATACCCAGTAATGGGATGGCTGGGTCAAATGGTATTTCTAGTTCTAGATCCTTGAGGAATCGCTACACTGTCTTCCACAATGGTTGAACTAGTTTACAGTCCCACCAACAGTGTAAAAGTGTTCCTATTTCTCCACATCCTCTCCAGCACCTGGTTTACCTGACTTTTTAATGATTGCCATTCTAACTGGTGTGAGATGGTATCACATTGTGGTTTTGATTTGCATTTCTCTGATGGCCAGTGATGATGAGCATTTTTTCATGTGTCTGTTGGCTGCATAAGTGTCTTCTTTTGAGAAGTGTCTGTTCATATCCTTCAACCACTGCTTGATGGGTTGATTTTTTTCTTGTAAATTTGTTTAAGTTCTCTGTAGATTCTGGATATTAGCCCTTCATCAGATGAGTAGATTGCAAAAATGTTCTCCCATTCTGTAGGTTGCCTGTTCACTCTGATGGTAGTTTCTTTTGCTGTGCAGAAGCTCTTTAGTTTAATTAGATCCCATTTGTCAATTTTGGCTATTGTTGCCATTGCTTTTGGTGTTTTAGACATGAAGTCCTTGTCCATGCCTATGTCCTGAATGGTATTGCCTAGGTTTTCTTCTAGGGTTTTCATGGTTTTAGGTCTAACATTTAAGTCTTTAACCCACCTTGAATTAATTTTTGTATAAGGTGTAAGGAAGGGATCCAGTTTCAGCTTTCTACATGTAGCTAGCCAGTTTTCCCAGCACCAGTTATTAAATAGGAAATCCTTTCCCCATTTCTTGTTTTTGTCAGGTTTGTCAAAGATCAGATGATTGTAGATGTGTGGTATTATTTCTGAGGGCTCTGTTCTGTTCTATCGGTCTATATTTCTGTTTTGGTATGAGTACCATGCTATTTTGGTTACTATAGACTTGTAGTATAGTTTGAAGTCAGGTAGTGTGATGCCTCCAGCTTTGTTCTTTTGGCTTTGGATTGTCTTGGCAATGCAGGCTCTTTTGTGGTTCCATATGAACTTTAAAGCAGTTTTTTCCAATTCTGTGAAGAAAGTCATTGGTAGCTTGATGGGGATGGCATTGAATCTATAAATTACCTTGGGTAGTATGGCCATTTTCATGATATTGAATCTTCCTATCCATGAGCATGGAATGTTCTTCCATTTGTTTGTGTCCTCTTTTATTTCGTTGAGCAGTGGTTTGTAGTTCTCCTTGAAAAGGTTCTTCACATCCCTTGTAAGTTGTAAGTTGGATTCCTAGGTATTTTATTCTCTTTGAAGCCATTGTGAATGGGAGTTCACTCATGATTTGGCTGTCTGTTTGTTTGTTATTGGTGTATAGAAATGTTTGTGATTTTTGCACATTGATTTTGTATCCTGAGACTTTGCTGAAGTTGCTTATCAGCTTAAGAAGATTTGGGCTGAGACGATGTACAATCATGTCAAGAGCTTCTCTGAGGAGTACAGACTCGTCCTAAGGATCACAGGGAACTCTTGAAATCTTAGGCTTTGGAGTAATCTATCAAGGGTTGCAAAAGAAAATAAGCAAGACTTGCCTAAGAAAATTAATATGCATCTGTATGCCAGATGAATTGGAATAGTAGAGATGGAAACTAGAGATGAAGTCAGAAGGTTGCTTTAGCAATTTAAAAATAAATTGAAATTTTTCTGGACTGAAATAATCCCAGGAGGAGTGAAAAATCTGGGAGACAAGATTTGGCTTATTAGACTTTAAAGAGTTAAGACAGTTTAAGCAAAATTTCTAAAATTTCAAGGTGGAATAAAAATTGGAAAGTTGGCAGGAAGAACAGAATTAGAAGGAAAGATGAGATGGCAAGCTATAGGTATACTGAGTTTGATATAACAATGGAACACCCAGCTAGAAATATACAATAGAAAAAAATCAGGCCAGGTGTGGTGGCTCACGCCTGTAATCTCAACACTTTGGGAGGCCAAGGTGGGCGGATTACTTGAGGTCAGGAGTTCCAGACCAGCCTGGCCAACATGCCAAAACCCCATCTCCACTAAAAATACAAAAATAAATTAGCTGGGCATGGTGGCGCATGCCTGTAATCTCAGCTACTTGGGAGGCTGAGACAGGGGAATCACTTGAACCTGAAAGGCAGAGGTTGCAGTGAGCAGAGATCACACCACTTCCCTCCAGACTGGGTGGCAGAGTGAGACTCCATATCGGGAAAAAAAAAAAAAAAAAAAGAAAGAAAGAAAACAGAGAAACAAATGGGCAATTGAATATATATATATATATGGCATGAAAAACATAATAGTCTTTATTTTAATGAAAATGTATTATTCATAGCAAAATTTCTAACCATGCGACAAACATTTAGAATCAGAGTGCATTTCTAAAATCACTTTACAACTAATACAACTCTAGAAATTCAGAACCATATATGATATTTTGAGGTGTGAATTATCTCAACTGAAGAACCACAGCAGGGAAGTCCTTTCCAGAAGTGAGTCACACACAAAAAATACATACATGACATATTTAGACAGGAATGATGCAGTTAAATGTGTCTCGTAGATACCCTACTCAATTTAAAAAACATTTATTGATCACTTACAACATGCAAGTACAGTAATAAGGTAGCATAGCTAAACTCAGAAGTATCGCAGAAAAAACACACAGTTGAAAAAATGGTGAATTCTGGTTGTCTGTTTCCTCAAGCTCTAAGATTGACGCTTAGGATTTCTCAAAGAGAATTGAAAATGTTTTCCTAATTCTGAAACAGTACTGACTTCCATGACCATCTCTTTTGAGGTATGAGGCACAGGAGGGAGGGGAACGGGGTTGAAAAACTCACTGTTGAGTACTATGCTCAGAACCTGGGTGATGGGATTACTCGTACCCCAACCCTCAGCATATATACCCTCACAACATACCCTGGTAATAAACCTGCGCATGGACTCCCCTGAATCTAAAATAGAAGTTGGAAAACATAAAAAAGGTATGAGTCACTCATTTTGTGGCTACTTGCAGAAGTTTCAAAGATAATGATTTTCAAAGGTAACCGAACTTGTGACACCGGTATGTCAGCATATCATCACATTTCATTTCTGAAGGGTCAGCAGTGAGAGATGGCGCCAAGCCACCAGTAAGAAGAGACATTTGAGAAAAACAATTAAGAAGGAACTGAAGCTTGATGGATTAGCATAATGAATTTTTCTGAAGGCAACGGTTTGAAAAATATTTGTAAAAGGTGTGGCAGAATGTGAAATCACGAATCATCTATTCTCGCCCTGACAACAGTTTTGTTTTTCATATAGGCTGGACTAAATTTCGTTCAGTTCGTTAATTTTCAAATGTAATTGTTTGCAATTTAAGCCAAAAGACATCTTAAAATCTACTATTTTTTGTAATGTGGGACAGTGATACAAGAAGCCAAAAAGAAACAAAAGTCAAACTGTGGGGCCAAAAAAAATAATTACAAAGAAATAAGAAATGTTCACAAATTTCAGCACACTTTGTCTCACCAAAGAGCGTAGTATTACAAAACTACAGTCTACAAGAAATCAGTAACTATGTTAAGTACTGAAGCAGAAAATAAGTTATGCACACTTTTATCTTATTACCAGATTATTTTTCATAGGTAGCGCAAAACTTACTGATTGCTGACTATCCAAATGTATGGTAATAAAGTAATATAGTTTAACTATCAAAGGTATCATATAGAACCATACAGTTGAAAAAAGGATGGATTCTGTCTTAGTCATTAACGCTTAGACTTTATCAAAGAGAATGGAAATTCTTTCTTTCTTTCTCTCTTTCTTTTCTTTTCCTTTCTTTCTCCTCTCCTTCCTTCCTTCCTTCCTTCCTTTCCTTCCTTCCTTCTTTCTTTTTTCTTTCTTTCTTTTTTCTTTCTTTCTTTCTTTTCTTTCTTTCCTTCTTTCTTCCCTTTCTTTCCTTCCTTCCTTCCTTCCTTCTTTCTTTCTTGCTTTCTTTCTTTCTTTCTTTCTTTCCTTCCTTCCTTCCTTCTTTCTTTTTCTTTCAAAACTGGGTCCTGCTCTGTCACCCAGGCTAGAGTGCAGTGGTGAGATCATTGTAACCTCAAACTTCTGGGAGCTATGACTATAGGCATGTGCCACCATGCCTGGCTAATTTTTTTTTTTTTTTTTTTTTTTTGTAGAGACAAGGTCTTGCCATGTAGCCTAGGCTGGTCTCGAACTCCTGGCCTCAAGCAATCCTCCCACCTCAGCCTCCCGAAGTTCTGGGATTACAGGTGTGAGCCACTGTGCTTGTCCTGGAAATGTTTTTCCAATTCTCAAACAGTGTTGATATCAGTGACTACCTTTTTCAAGGCATGAGTTGCTAGTCTTATGGCTATTTAAGGGGGTTTCAAAGATAATGAATTTTGGGGAATAAAAACCAGTGTTTTCTTCAAGCATTCAGAATTATTTATGGAAGTAGAAGTATTATATTCGTGTAAAGTGATATGGTCTATAGATGTAACTTAGTTGCCTTAAACTGTGTAATTGCTGGTATACCATATTAGTGTCTTTAATCTGAACACATCCTCACATCCAAGAGGAAAAGCTTATCATTCACAACAGTAATTCCTGAGTGAGCTACTCCTCTCTGATTATACAATTAGAAAGTCAAAACAAACTTGAACTTTGCAACGTATATTCTCAGAACTCAAAACATATTTTAAGAGAATTGTAACAGTAATCAATTCCTTTTCAAGACAAGATATGAAGTCAATAAAAGATTGTCTACTTTGATATTTATTTGTTTGTTCAAAAACATTAAGCACTAAGTCTAAGGAGCTGGTGGGATGAAGGAAATGGGGCAAGCTTTAAAGAAATACAAGACATGCACTCTTTGCCCTTAAGGACAATCTGGTTAAGGAGAAAACAGTTATCAAGTATATTTAACCCCACTTAAAGGTGTGAGCAAATAAAATTTTGTTAATTCATATATTTTAAATACTGTACATTTAATAGCCAAGGTCAGGTGCTATCTCTTTTGTGAAGCCTATGGGAAAATATAATTAAAAAAAAAAAATTCGTACAGCCACAATTTTGTTTGTAAAATTTCTCTTTGTCAAAAACTCAATTGTACACTTCTGGAACGCCAGTTTCTATGCATCCAGCATGCTCAGAAAGGAGGCCTCATGGATATGCAAGTGTGCCGCGGCTGTGCAACATGGCCCCCGGAATGACACGGCAGAGTGAAGCAGCTGGAAGGTGCTCAAATACTCACAGACTGGCTGGGAAGTTGAAAGCAAGGGAAGAAGAGAGGGATGAGGAGAGAACAGCAGCTGTCAGGGAGCAGAGCACAGCCTAGAGAAAGCTGAGGTGCTTTGCACTGGCAGTTGAAAACTAAGGAGGCAGTGGGGGCATGAAGTAAGGAGAAGACAGAAAGGGGAACGGGATGTGGAGAGCTTGCTGCTGGAGTAGGCACATTGATCTGGCCAGTTACAGCAGTGTGGAGGGAGTATTTAAGCCTGAAAATAGAGTTCAATCATTCAAGCCATTGGGTAAAGGCAAATAATTAGCAAAAATAATACAAAAGGATACATGAACTTTATTTACAAACTAGAACTACATGGTCCCTTTGATCATGATCTGCACAGGTATCCTCAAGCGGTCCACGCAGTCTTTCTAGGGAGGCTACCAGAGTGAGTGAAAATGGAAAATTAAAGCTGGGTCCTGCGTTCAAGGCATTTCAAACACCAAAGTTAAACTAAATGTTTGACTCTGAGGACTAGACTGTCACTATTACAAGAGTTGTGCAGGGTGTACATCCGGGACCGGACAGAGACCAGTCCCTGTTGTCAGAGAAGCTTCTCACTGAGACACAAGCTTGCTCAGGTGGACGTCGAAAGCCAAGCAGAGGGATTTCTGTGAACTCTTGCTTCCTCTGTCATCGGCCACCCCTTAAGTTTTCTATTTCCTGCCTCTTCCACTTTACTAATTCTGTTTTCCAGAAAACACTCCACACCATCCCCCATAAGAGTTCAAAGTCTACCATATAATGTCTTCCCAAATGTGCTAAAATGTACCCTCAAAAAAAACTTTTTTACCTAGTCTGGATATTTCATATAAATATAAGTATATAATATGTGACCTTTGGGGTCTGGTTTGCATTTAGTGTAATGTTCTCAAGGTTTATCCACCTTTTAGGATGCATCAGTACTTTACTCCCTATTACGGCTTAATAATATTGCATCGTGTGTGTCTAGCACACATTTGTTTGTCCATTTATCCATTGATGGAAACCCGGGTTGCTTCCACCTTTTGGCTCTGATGAATAGTGCTGCTATCCACAGAGAGAGCACATTGGTGGTTTGAAGGGGCTGGGGGAATGGGAGATAGGAAATGACTCCTTCATAGGTTGGGTTTTCTATGGGGGTGATGAAAACAGCTTGGAGCCAGACAGAGGTGTTAGTTACACAACATGGTGAGTGTACTAAATGCCAATGAACTGTACATTTTTTAATGGTTAATTATATGTTGTGTGAATTTCACTTTGATTTTTTAAAAAAATAATTTCCAGGCAGATCCCCTGCCACCTGTCTAAAACAGGGTCCCACGTGTGGATTAAACTACAAATGAGAAATGTTACATATCTTACAATAAATTGCCTATAACATACGTACGCAGCATCCTTCATAGCCAAGGTCAGACCCTACCTCCTCCATGAAATCTGCTGTGGAAATTACAATTAAAAACAAAATCTCCAGCCTGGCCAGCATGGTGAAACCCCGTCTCTACTAAAAATACAAAAATTAGGCTTGGTGACGGATGCCTGTGGTCCCAGCTACTCGGGAGGCTGAGGCAGGAGAATGACGTGAACCTGGGAGGCGGAGCTTGCAGTGAGCCGAGACTGCACCACTGCACTTCAACCTGGGCGACAGAGCAAGACTCCCCCTTAACAACAACAAAAACATTAGCCGGGTGTGGTGGCGTGCCCCTGTAGTCCCAGCTACCCAGGAGGCTGAGGCAAGAGAATCGCTTGAACCCAGGAGGCGGAGGTTGCAGTGAGCCAAGATCACACCACTGCACTCCAGCCTGGGTGACAGAGGGAGACTCCATCTCAAAAAATAATAATAATAATAATAATAAATCTTCTAACCTAGAAATCCTCTCTACCAAGGTAAAGGAGAAAGAAAATCGTTTTACTATTGAATAAGCATTAAACCAGAATGCGATGCCCGTCACAAGCAATCCACTAAGAGACTGCAGAGACAGAAAGATCGTTCCTCCTTTATATAGCCAAGCAGATACAGCCCATTACATGGACGTTCTCAGGATGAACAACAGCTACTCTTTACGTAAGAGGACGTCACAGCACCATGTGTCACACACAGTTTATCCTAACTTTACCCATAATTTGGGTGACCATCTGTATTAGTTAATAGGCTTAATATACAGGGAAAATATACTCCTCACATCTTTATAACAGGAGGAAGCTTTGGAGCAAGGTGCCTGCTGAAATGAGGCTCCTACCCTCCCACAGAACCTGGGACACAGGGGTGTTTCTTTCCTTGGATGGTTACGCTCAAAAAGGTTGATTTCCGGTCTTGAGAAAGGCATTCCTTGGTTGTAAAGTTGGCAAAAGATTTATTTTACTTTTTAAAAGATTTACTCACATTTCAAAGTGACGGCGAAAGAATTTACAAGTTTTCTAAGTAAACGCTCGAAGAAAGGGGAGTAGAGGGGTGTCTCTTCCCTTATTTTTAACAGGAAGAATTCAGTCTCTTATTTTTAATTTATGTTTGCCTTTATTTCCCTTCTCTGATCTCTCAGGAAAAAAAAAAAAAAAAAGGCAATTACTTCCTCTTCAGAGACGCTTTACTTGTGGCACTTCCCACTTCTACCCTGAACTGGAGCAGGGCTGCAGGGCCAGGGTCCGGTTCCTTCTGCATCCTTCACGGTGCGAGGGACCGGACCGTGAGCCGTAGCCAACGTTGAGAGAAGGCCCTCCCTTGAGCTCATTATTGCAATGGAAATGTTCTGTATCTTGACTGCCCTGTGAATACCCTGGTTGTGATATGGTCCTCTAGTTTTACAAGCTGTTGCCATCGGGGAAATTCAGTAAAGGGTATGTAGGATTGCTCTGTACTGTTTCTTACAACTGAATCTACAGTTACCTCAAAATTAAAAGTTTAGCTAAAAATGACTAAAAACATGTGTATTATAACCACTAAATAACGGTTATGGAACATTATAAAGTCCGGAATACTGTACAGTCTGGGCTGAGGAGAAGAAAGCTCACAGCTACATTCCGGGGAAGATCTGGGCGATGTGAAGGGGTGAGGGTCCAGGGAATACTGTCAGGGAGCTAAAAATTGATACACAGGGCAGAAAGCCTGTGAGAATGACCTAAGTAGAAATTTTTTTAAGCAAAATAAAAATTTTCAAAAAAGAGAAAAAGAAGACAACAGGGGGAAAATTCAAGAGGCCAGGCGCAGTGGCTCATGCCTGTAATCCCAGCACTTTGGGAGATCAAGGTGGCAGATCACCTGAGGTCAGGAGTTTGAGACCAACCTGGCCAACATGCAGAGATGGGCAAAACCCCATCTCTACTAAAAATACAAAAATTACCTGGGCATGGTGGCAGGCACCTATAGTCCCAACTACTCGGGAGGCTGAGGCGGGAGAATCACTTGAACCCAGGAGGCAAGGGTTGCAGTGAGCTGAGATCACACCACTACACTCCAGCCTGGGCAACAGAGCAAGACTCCATCTACAAAAGAAAGAGAAAAAAAGAAAAAAGAAAAGCAAGAAAGGATACATGCAAGTGCAAGGAAATAAATTGTCTAGAATAAACTAAGATGCAGAGAAATGACTAACACTAGAGTATCAGGACACAGAATAGAAGACAGCAGGACCTATGTCATAAGTTATAGAAAGCAGGTTTAGAAAAATCAATATTTCAAAGACAGGAAGAGCTAAGGGAACACCTGTCCAATTGGTGAAGACAATGTACTTAGAACCCAACAAAGACCTCTCTTTTAGATATTTGAAAGGAGATGTAAATATTGTAGCTCAAGTAAGTAGATGGGTGCACAGTTTCAACCTACAAACTATGACTTCAAAGGTTGGGACTTAATTAATGCACCTCCAGATAAAAAAGCAATGGAGAAAATTCTAAATAGTTTTGGAAGGTGCCTATAGTCTGCTAAGCTAGAAAAAAAAAACAAAAAAAAAAAGCCAGGAATTGTATTTGTAATACACCAAAATTGTATAAACTGGGTGTCCTAAAATGAGCTCACCCTCTAGTAAAGCTCATTTTGACCATCTGTGTGTGCTGGGCCACAATAAACAAGGTAGGAAGAAGCACCTGGAAGTATCCGGAAGATGCCAGAGAAAATAGGACCCAATGGCAAAGTCCTTGATTGGCAAAACTGCCCTGCTTTTTGCCCTTGAGTTATAGCAGCAAAGAATAAAGTGAGTATCTGCCAGGACCAAGATTGCATGTATAATGTACCCTGCTTAATCGGTTCATGCGAAATGCATGTTCAGGGTGTATAGAAATGCATGTAAGCATTTCTCACATACTCTGAAAACAGGCTAAAAAATGCTGACAAACATATTCCCACACAGAACTCTTTATCATCTAATTATAGTCTTATATATAAAGCACAAAATTAAACTATATCATGTAGAGGCCTGCTCGTATGAGTAGAAAATCAATAAAATAACAAAAAGGATATAAGCCAGTAAAGCCCTGTCATTTATAGCAATTTTTTAAGTTTAAAAAAAGCCTTTATTTGCTGACTAATTATGTCTTTATAATCCTATGAAAATGCATGCTGATTAAAAAGAGAGAGTCACAAAATCCTAAACTGCCAAAGAAATTATGCTTCATAAATAAAATAATACCCAAGCTCTGTGGGATTATAAAGGACCAACTGGAGTGATCTGTCTAGCTGAAGAAAACAGATTCATAGTTACAACTTCCTGGAGGGAAAAAAACACTTAATATAAACTTGCGTTGCCATCATTTTATCTGTTATACTTTTTAGAATAAAAACAGATCACAACATTTATGTGTAGGATAGGAAAAACATTAAATGGATTAAGTTTGACATCCTTGGGTACAAGATTGATTTAAAGGGTGAAATGTATGTGCCCAAATGCATTACATAAAAATAATCCATTATTTTCTTTTTTAACATTTTCCCCTCTTCAAAGCAAAATTCAAATTCTTGAGTATACCACATTTGTTAAGGACAAACAGGTTAGAAAAGATGTTATTTCTCCCAAAGTTTAATCCCAAACTCCCAGCAGATCGAGCTGTAAAAATTCACCAGGATGAATGATGGGTGCCTGTCTGATTTGCTTGTGTTTATAAACATTACAAATTTGGGGAATATAGTGTTTTTGAGCCACTTACCATCCTTCTGGTAATTCATTTCCTTCACCTCCTTCAAGCAAATAAATTAATCTGTGCTCATTGTCTCAGGGGAGGATGAAACAAAAGCAATGTGGTCCTCCAGTCCAGTCTTAGAATGAAGAGGACTCAGGGCCCATACAAAACGTCCAAAAGAACTGTTATTCATTTGACACTCGTTTATTGCCTGCCTTCTCTGGGCTAGGTGCAGAGCTAGAAAGTGGTGATCCAGCAGTGAACAAGACAGGTCTTGGAGCTTAGGTTCTAGTAGTAAAAGCAGGATTTTCCATCCCACCCTCAAGAATAGAACTTACCTTGGACTGAAAGGAGAGGAAAGGAAAAAAGGATTGCTGAGGAAGTGCAAAGCAGGGTCCCTGAGAGGGAAGCCCCAGGTCCTGCTTCTGAGTCAGAGCCCCTAGAAAGCAGCAAAACGGGAGGTAAGTTGGGGGAACTATTTAGGAGAACTGTGCCCTACTTCCTGGATTGTAACCTCAGGAAAGGGACAAGACCCAAATAGGTTATGGCTGCACAGTGTGTCCGGGCAGATGGAGCCACAATCTACCTGATATTTCCATGCCACTGGCACACAGAAGCATCAGAGTGACTCTTAAGCCCTCAAGCGTGGAAAGAAATATGGGAGAGAGCAGCTGGACGCTGCTGGGACAAAGCAAATTTAAAATAAGAGGCTTGATTCTCCCTGTTGGAAACAAGGGAAGAGATTTTTCTCTCTTCCTAAATTTTCTTTGAGCATTTACTTCATCTTTTATAAAAAAAAAGTTATTGTGTATATTTAAGGTTTACAACATAATGTTATGGGATACATAGTAAAATGGTTACTCTGGTGAAGCAAATTAACATATCTATCATCTCACAGTTACCTTATTGTGTGTGATGACAGCAGCTAAAGTCTACTTACACAACAAATACCCCAGTTAGCATACAATTTTATTAGCTGTAGTCCTGGTTAGCAGGTTAGATCTCTAGACTTGTTCATCCTACACATCTCCTCCTTTGTATACATTGACTTCCATCTCCCCATTTCCTAACCCATCCCCACTCCCACTCCTGGTAACCACTGTTTTATTCTCTACATATTTGACTTTTTTTCTTGGATTCCACATATAAATGAAAGCATGTAACATTTTTCTTTCTGTGTCTGTCTTACTTCACTTAGCAGAATGTCCTCCAGGTCCATTTATGTTGTGACAAATGGCAAGATCTCTTTTTTAGGGTGGAATAATAGTCTATTGTACACACACACACACACACACCAGTTTATCCATTCATTCATTGACACTTAGGTAGTTTCCATATCTTGGATATTGCGAATAATGCTACAATGAACATAAAAATGCAGATATCTTTACAAGGTGGTGATTGCATCTCCTTTGGGTGGATACCCAGAAGGGGAATTGCTGGCTCATGGGGAAGTTATTTTTCTTTTCTTTTTTTTTTTTTGAGATGGAGTCTCACACTCTGTTGCCCAGGCTAGAGTGCAGTGGCGCGATCTCGGCTCACAGCAACCCCAGACTCCCGAGTTCAAATGATTCTCCTGCTTCAGCCTCCCAAGTAGCTGGGACTACAGGTGCCCACCACCACATCCGGCTAATTTTTATATTTTTAGCAGATACGGGGTTTTGCCATGTTGGCCAGGCTGGTCTCAAACTCCTGATCTCAAGTGATCCACCTGCCTCGGCCTCCCAAAGTACTAGGATTATAGTCATGAGCCACCACACCCTGCCTGGAAGTTCTGTTTTTGACTTCTTTAGAAACCTCTATGCACTTTTTCCTAAAGGCTGCACCAATCTCCATTCTCACCAACAGTGTACTAACTGTTTCTTTTCTCCACACCCTTGCCAACATTTGTCACTCTCATATTTTTGATAACACCCATCCAAACAGTTGTAAGGTGATATCTCATAGCAGTTTTGATTTGCATTTCCCTGATGGTTAGTGATGTTAAACACCTCTTCATGGATCTGTTGCCCATTTTTATGTCTTCTTTGGAGAAATATCTGTTTAGATCCTTTGCTCATTTTTTAACTGGGTTATTTGTTTTTCTGCTATTGAGTTGTAAGAGTTTTTTTTATAAATTTTGGATATTAACCCCTTACTACATATGCGGTTTGCAAATATCTATTCCCAGTCTGTACATTGCCTTTTCATTGTGTTAATTGCTTCCTCTGCTGTCCAGAAACTTTTTAGTTTGATGTAGTCCCACTTACTTAGTTTTGCCTTTGTAGCCTGGGCTTTTGGTGTAACACCCAAAACATCATTACCAAGGCCAATGTCAAGGAGCTTTACCCTCTCTTATCCTCTAGAAATTTAATGCCTTCAGGTCTTACATTTTGATCTTTTATCCATTTTGAGTTGATTTTCTAATATGGTGTACGATAAGGGTCCAATTTCATTTTCTTGCATGTGGAAATCCAGTTTTCCCAGCACCATTTATTGAAGAGACGATTTTTTCCCCATTCTGTCCTCTTGGGGCCCTTGCCAAAATTTAGTTAATTAAATTAGGTTTAGATTTATTTCTGGGCTCTCTACTCTGTTTAACTGGTCTATAGTTCTGTTTTTATGCCAGTACCATACTGTTTTGATTACTTTAGCTTCCAAATATAATTTAAAATCAGGGAGCATTTATTTGTAATTATAACTTTTGAAAACTTGTATGTACTTTTTCCTCTCTTTGAAATTTATGTAAATCCTTTTGAAGCCTAGATAGGCCTTTCATTAGCTTTATGATCCAGGGATGTCTTCTCAAGCACTTGGGAACCATCTCTTTGAAATGTAAACATCAAAAGAGATGACACCCCTATATCCCACTTTCTGTGGGAGGGTAGGAGCCTACCTTCTGTGGGTACCTTACTCAAAGTTGCAAAACTACTTCCTGTCATAAAGATATAAAAAGTTTTGTTTTTCCTCTGGAAAAAGCCAAGTAGCTGACACAGATGATCACTCCAAATTACCAGGTAACATTAGGATGAACTGTGTGTAACTATGGTACTGTCAAGTCCTCTTACTCTAACTTAACTGTTGTTTGTCTTGAAAACATGTATGTAGGTTGGGCACGGTGGCTCATGCCTGTAATCCAGCACTTTGGGAGGCCGAGGTGGGTGGATTGCCTGAGGTCAGGACGGCCTGGCCAACATGGTGAAATCCTTTCTCTACTAGAATACAAAAATTAACCAGGCACTGTGGCGTGCACCTGTAATCCCAGCTACTTGGGCGGCTGAGGCAGGAGACTTGGTTGAGCCTGGGAGCCAGAGGTTGCAGTGAGCTGAGATCGTGCCATTGCACTCCAGCTTGGGTAACAAAAAAAAAAAAAAGTATGTAATAGGTTGTGTCTGCTGCTTGGCTATATAAAAGGTGAGATTTCCTTCCATCTTGCAATTTCCTAGATTACCTGTGATGCACATCACATTCTACTTTAATGCTTATTCAATAATAGAAGTATTTTCTTTCCCTACTACCTTTGTGGAGAGGATTTCTGGGTTGAGGGAAGATTTTTGTTTTTAATTATATGTCTCCAACCAACGATAATGGGACAGATGGGAAGAATAATGACTGTCTTAGTGAACACAGCTTGGACAGATGACACCAAGGACAATATGTACCCCCTCGCCAGGTCACAACTATATAAGCACCCCTAAAACTTAGATGCAATGCTTTGGAGAAAAGGTGAGAGACTGAGATGATGAGATTTAATACACATCCTCCATAGAATAGGAGCTCAAAATAAAGATTAACATGAAAAAAGAAAAATAAAGCAGTAAAATCTGCCCGAGCCTATGCGCTCAGAGTTGTGCTAGCTGCAGCATGAACTACTTGCCAATATTTAACTGCAGGAATCTTAACTTCAGATGCTTGTATCAACAACCCATTTCTTCTGGCTGAAGAACGAGAGATAAATGAGTGGAAGAAAACTTACATTTATCAGACTGGCTCTCAAACTTTGCTATATATTAGACACCTGGGAAGTTTTCAAAAATTCTGATGCCCGGGCTCCCTCCTGAGCTAATTAAATCAGAATCTCTAGGAGAAGGACACAGTCATCACCAATTTTTAAATTTCCAGAAGTGATTTCAGTGTGCAGACACACAGACACATGAATGTCCCTAGAGCCAGGGTCCCCAAACACAATATTTTGGCATTTGTGAGATGTGTCATAACAAACTTTCTCTTTTTAATAAAGTCAACATTTTTAAATTATTTACTTTTCTAATAACTATAATGGATATATGACAATCTCCATCATAATCTCAGTCCATGCACCGAGAATTGCAGGGACCCCACAATTTTATATATGCCATAGACTTTAATGAGATATTGTTACTGTTTCATTTAAATAAAGGGTAGTATTTTTGAAGAGTAAAGTGATGATATTTTTTCCTTGAAAAATAAAATTTGAGATCTAGAAATAGTTGACTGCATTACTCACATGCTTGTAAAATACCTTTCTAAATCCTACCTCCTCTGTCTGTCTCAATAAATAAATAATTATTTATTATTATGTCTCGAATTATGGAGACAGGGTCCCATTCTGTTGCCTAGGTTGGAGTGCAGTGGTGTGATCTGGCTTACTGCAGCCTCGATCTTCCCAGGCTCAAGCGATCCTCCCACCTCAGCCTCCCAAGTAGGTGGGACTACAGGCTTGCACCACTACTCCTGGCTAATTTTTTAATTTTTTTTTTTTTTTTTTTTTTTTTGTAGAATCTGGGTCTCGCTATGTTGCCCAGGCTGGTCTTGAACTCCTGGGCTCAAGCCATCCTCCCACCTCAGCCTCCCAAAGTGCTGGGATTACAGGAGTGAGCCCACGTGCCCAGCTATTGAGCATTTTAAATGTGGCTGTTCCAAGCTGAGATGTGATGTAAGCATAAAATACACTTGGATTTCCAAGACAGTATCAAGAATAATGTCAAAGATCTCATTAACATTTTATACGGGTTGCTGCATTTTGGATACATCAGGTTAAATAAAATATAATAGTAAAATTAACTTCACTTCTTTTTGTTTCAATCTTCTGATATGGCTATTAGAAAGTTTAGAAGCGGCCGGGCGCGGTGGCTCAAGCCTGTAATGCCAGCACTTTGGGAGGCCGAGACGGGTGGATCACGAGGTCAGGAGATCGAGGCCATCCTGGCTAACACGGTGAAACCCCGTCTCTACTAAAAAAATACAAAAAACTAGCCGGGCGAGGTGGTGGGTGCCTGTAGTCTCAGCTACTTGGGAGGCTGAGGCAGGAGAATGGCATAAACCCAGG